>NC_036875.1:6366781-6445003 GCF_002910315.2 Salvelinus sp. IW2-2015 | reverse complement strand
GGAGAGAAGGAGAGGGTGTCTAAAGTGGAGTATATATACTGGTGGGCGGGGAGAGAAGGAGGGGTGTCTTAAAGTGAAGTATAGTGGGAGGGAGAGAAGGAGGGGTGTCTAAAGTGGAGTATATATATACTGGTAGCGGTGGAGAGAAGGAGGGGTGTCTAAAGTGGAGTATATATACTGGTAGCGGTGGAGAGAAGGAGGGGTGTCTAAAGTGGAGTATATATACTGGTAGCGGTGGAGAGAAGGAGGGGTGTCTAAAGTGGAGTATATATACTGGTAGCGGGGAGAGAAGGAGGGGTGTCTAAAGTGGAGAATATATACTGGTAGCGGGGAGAGAAGGAGGGGTGTCTAAAGTGGAGTATATATACTGGTAGCGGTGGAGAGAAGGAGGGGTGTCTAAAGTGGAGTATATACTGGTAGCGGTGGAGAGAGAAGGAGGGGTGTAAAGTGGAGTAATTATACTGGTAGCGGGGGAGAGAAGGAGGGTGTCTAAAGTGGAGAATATATACTGGTAGCGGGGAGAGAAGGAGGGGTGTCTAAAGTGGAGTATATATACTGGTAGCTGGCGGAGAGAAGGAGGGGTGTCTAAAGTGGAGTTATATACTGGTAGCGGTGGAGAGAAGGAGGGGTGTCTAAAGTGGAGTATATATACTGGTAGCGGCGGGAGAGAGAGGAGGGGTGTCTAAGTGGAGTATATATACTGGTAGCGGGGAGAGAAGGAGGGGTGTCTAAAGTGGAGATATATACTGGTAGAGGTGGAGAGAAGGAGGGGTGTCTAAAGTGGAGTATATATACTGGTAGGGCGGGGAGAGAAGGAGGGGTCTAAAGTAGTGGAGATATATACTGGTGAGCGGTGGAGAGAAGGAGGGGTGTCTAAAGTGGAGTATATACTGGTAGCGGGGAGAGAAGGAGGGGTGTCTAAAGTGGAGAATATATACTGGTAGCGCGGAGAGGAGAGAAGGAGGGTGTCTAAAGTGGAGAATATATACTGGTAGCGGGGAGAGAAGGAGGGTGTCTAAAGTGGAGTATATATACTGGTAGCGGGGGAGAGAGAGAGGGTGTCTAAGTGGAGATATATACTGGTAGCGGTGGAGAGAAGGAGGGGTGTCTAAAGTGGATATATATACTGGTAGCGGGAGAGAAGGAGGGGTGTCTAAAGTGGAGTATATATCTGGTAGCGGTGGAGAGAAGGAGGGGTGTCTAAAGTGGAGAATATATACTGGTAGCGGTGGAGAGAAGGAGGGGTGTCTAAAGTGAGTATATATACTGGTAGCGGCGGAGAGAAGGAGGTGTCTAAAGTGGAGTATTATACTTAGCGGGGGTGGAGAGAAGGGTGTCTAAAGTGGAGATATATACTGGTAGCGGGGAGAGAAGGAGGGGTGTCTAAAGTGGAGTATATATACTGGTAGAGGTGGAGAGAAGGAGGGGTGTCTAAAGTGGGGGAGATATATACTGGTAGCGGTGGAGAGAAGGAGGGGTTCTAAAGTGGATATATTATACTGGTAGGGGTGGAGAGAAGGAGGGGTGTCTAAAGTGGGAGAATATATACGGTAGGGTGGAGAGAAGGAGGGAGGAGGGGGTGGTCTAAAGTGGAAATATATACTGGTAGCGGTGGAGAGAAGGAGGTGTGTCTTAAAGTGGAGGGAGAATATATACTGGGGGTAGCGCGTGGGGAGAGCAAGGAGGGGGGTGTCTAAGGGGAGTATATATACTGGTAGCGGGTGGAGAGAAGGAGGGGTGTCTAAAGTGGAGTATATATACTGCTGTAGCAGGCGGAGAGAAGGAGGGGTGTCTAAGGGGAGTAATATATACTGGGTAGCGGTGGACGAGAAGGAGGGTGTCTAAAGAGTGCGAGTAGTTTATATAGCTTGGTAGCGCTGAGTACAGGATAGAGCTCCACTTTAGACACCCCTCCTTCTCTCCACCGCCACCAGTATATATTCTCCACTTTAGACACCCCTCCTTCTCTCCACCTCTACCAGTATATATACTCCACTTTAGACACCCCTAGGATATGTTTTTTTCCTAGGAATTATTCAAAACATATCCTTGACTCGATCTAAGCAAATAACTTATTTTTTTCCATTTGATATACACTGACCAACAATAAATGCAACATGCAGCAATTTCAAAGATTTGACTGAGTTACATTTCATAGAAGGAAATCCGTCAATTTAAATAAATCCACTAGGCTCTAGTCAATGGATTTCACAGTCCTGGGAATACAGATATTGCTCTGTTGGTCACAAATAAAAATAAAGTAGGGGCGTGGATCAGAAAACCAGTCAGTATCTGGTGTGACCACCATTTGCCTCATGCAGTGCATAGAGTTGATCAGGCTGTTGATTGTAGCATGTGGAATGTTGTCCCACTCCTCAATGGCTGTGCGTAGTTGTTGGATATTGGCGGGAACTGGAACATGCTGTCGTACACGTCAATCCAGAGCATCCCAAACRTGCTCAATGGATGACATGTCTGGTGAGTATGCAGCCAAGGGACATTTTCAGCTTCCAGGAATTGTGTACAGATCCTTGTGACATGGGGCCGTGCATTATCATTCTGAAACATGAGGGGATGGCGGCGGATGAATGGCACGACAATGGGCCTCAGGATTTCATCACGGAATCTTTGTGCATTCAAATTGCCATCGATAAAATGCAATTGTGTTCATTGACCTGCCTATGCCGTAACCCCACCTTGGGGGCAGTCTGTTCACAACGTAGACATCAGCAWACCGCTCGCTCACACGACACCATACACGCTATCTGCCCGGTACAGTTGAAACCGGGATTCATCCGTGAAGAGCACACTTCTCCCGCGTGTCAATTGCCATTGAAGGTGAGCATTTGCCCACTGAAGTCGGTCAAGACCCTGGTGAGGACGACGAGCACGCAGGTGAGCTTCCCGGAGACGGTTTCTGACAGTTTGTGCAGAAGTTATGTTGTGCAAAAACCAACAGTTGTGCAGCCCCAGAGTTGGGTGCAGCCCCTCAGCTTCCCGGGTGGCTGATCACAGACAATCCCGCATGTGAAGAAGCCAGATGTAGAGTTCCTGTGGTTGTGTTCCTGCGGTCGTGAGGCCGGTTAGATGTGCTGCSAAATTCTCTAAAACTACATTGGACGTGGCTTATGGTAAAGAAATGAACATTCGATTATCTGGCAACAGCTCTGGTGGAAATTTCTGCAGTCAGCATGCCAATTGCACGCTCCCTCAAAACTGGCATTTTGGTGTTTGACGAAACTGCACATTTAAAGTGGCCTTTTATTGTGTAATGATCATGCTGTTTAATCAGCTTTTTGATATGCCACACCTGTCAGGTGGATGGATTATCTTGGCGAGGGAGAAATGCTCACTAAAAGAACTGTAATCAAATTTTATGAAAAAATCGGAGAGATAGAAGCCATTTCTGGGATCTTTTATTTCAGCACATGGAACCAACACTTCACATGTTTGTTTATTTTTGTTCAGCATATTTCCACAAATATTTCTACATACAATTAATCCTTTACAATAGTTTATTCAGTATCAAGCGTTGTTGCCTATGTTTGGGCACCTTCAGGTTGATAGGCATCTGAATATGCTGAATGTACACAACACATTGCGATAAGTGATATTATGTGGTATTTAATATGTCATGATGACGTTATGAATTTTTTTTTTCTCCGGTCCTGTCCTGTAGTGGTGCTGTTGGAGAATGGGGATGTCTATACATTTGGCTACGGTCAGCATGGCCAGCTTGGACACGGAGATGTCAACTCAAGGTAACCACTGACACGCACGCACACAAATGATTAGTAAACAGACGATAAAGAAATGCATGTAATGCAGTACAATCATTTAGTCCCTTGATGTTTGGGGGTAAAGGCTGTCCATGAATCTGGTTTTTAACGCCCTCTCTTTCCCCCCTCTCTCTGTCTCTGTGTAGGGGATCTCCCACACTGGTGCAGGCTCTCCCAGGTCCGTGTGTCCAGGTGACAGCTGGTAGTAACCACACGGCAGTGCTCCTCATGGACGGACAGGTCTTCACCTTCGGCAGCTTCTCGGTACGCCACGCCCCTACGGGTTCAATGTCTTTTTTTTTACACAGATGTGATTTTTCTCTGACTTTGTTTTCCTTATTTAACTAGAACCATTGAATTGTATCTAACCCCGAACCAGAATCCCAAATGTTCCTTATTGACCTTGTTGTAATGGTCAAATCTTTGCAATGTTACTTTCTCCATTGCTGAAAATGTTATGCGTAGAGATGAATATTGTATCGTATTTGAAATGTGGGGGACCACATAATGAGGATACTGACTTCTCTCTCTTGTCTGATCATGGTTGTTTTTTCCTACTTTTGTTGAATGCAGTGATTTGTAAGTCATTCTAAATAAGATGACTGACATGACAAAATTACTAAAATGACTGAAACGTTATGGACTGAAATTAAATAAATGTCTCCGCAGAAAGGGCAGCTGGGTCGGCCAATCGTGGACATGCCCTACTGGAACGCCAAGCCCTCCCCCATGCACAACATTGGTGCCAAGTACGGCCGCAAGGCCACTTGGATTGGGGCCAGCGGCGACCAGACCTTCCTGAGAATAGACGAGGCCCTGATCAACTCGCACGTCCTGGCTACCTCGGAGATCTTCGCTAGCAAAGACATCATCGGTAAGTTGCACACCTTCTGCTCTAAGGTCCTAACCTTAACCTGAGATCAGGACTCACATTAATAAAGCGTCTCAAATTAGTAATGCTGATCTAGAGGTGTAGATCTTAATGGATTATATTACATGGACAGGTCGGACCTGATCCTAGAATAGCGCTGCTACTCTTGAGATGCTTGGTGAAAGCAAACTTTCATGCAAAACTTCCACTAACATAAATGTATGATTCCCATGCAAGTTAGGATTGGTCCTTCACTCAAAACCTCTATGTGGAAATGTCTTATGAAGGTATTACACAAAATATGATATAATATTTAGATTAAACAATAAAAAATGTACAATGCCATTTTAGCCTAAAAATTCCACCCAACGAAAATGGTGCATTAGCCTGAACCTTTCTTCTTTGTGTCCGACCAGGCTTAGTCCCCACCTCTGTATCGGAGCCTCCTCCCTTTAAATGCCTGCTCATCAACAAGCTAGATGGCAGCTGCCGCACCTTCAACGACTCCGAGCAGGAGGACCTGCGGGGCTTCGGCCTCTGTCTCGACCCCGTCTACAACGTCATCTGGAGGTCAGACTCACTTTATTTCAATCTTTAACACTCACTCTCGCGCGCACTCCCTCTCCCTCCCTCTTTCCCCATCTGAGTTTAGCTGCGTCTTTGTAGCAAACCTTTTCTCCATATAGTTTACCGTTTTCACACTACCGAGCTGAAACGTAACCTGGTTACCATAATTGCTGTAAAGCACAATGGGAAAATAAAAAGTAGAGCCAGATCAGTACGGTTAGGGTCGGCCCTAATGGTGTGAATCTAGCATGAACTATATGGGGAGTATGGTATCGTTTGAGGCTCACTGTCCCTGCCGAATCTCCTTTAAAATGTAACAGACAGGATTTTCAAAACCCATATTCATAAGCGCTTTTACCTTTTTTCAAATTTTCTCCCTCTGTAAAGAATAGTACTGGAGGGAGTTTCAAACAGTGAGAAGTAGTTTGTTCTTTGATTAAAAAATACAAGAATATAATTGATCAGGGTCTTATTTTTCAACGTTTAACACACTTTAACACAGAGAATTGTAGAGCTGGGCTGTAGGATGATGGAGGCCACTGTGTTCTTGGGGACCTTAAATGCTGCAGAACTGTTGGTACCCTTCCCCCGATATGTGCCTCAACACAATCCTATCTCGGAGCTCTACGGATGATAAATGGAAACAGGGTTTTACCTGAGCTCAATTTGAAGTCTCATAGCAAAGGCTCTGAATAGTTATGTTAATACGATTTTTTTATTTGCCCAAAAAATATGTTAAACCTGTTTTTACTTTGTCATTATTGTGTGTAGATTGATGAGTATAATGTTGTATTCAATCAATTTTAGAATAAGGCTGTAACGTAACAAGATGCGAAAGAAGGGAAGGGGTCTGAATACTTTCCGAATGCACTAACTTTTTAACCTCACACGCACGCACACACATCCTTTAATACCCACTATTTGACCTTTCAACTCTTCCCTGATCTCTCACCTGTAGGTTTCAGCCGGCGTCAAAGGAGATGTGGTGCTACAATGCCGTTATAGCAGATGGCCGTGTGCCATCGGCCACGAACCTGGAGGCCCGCTGCAGCATCCTCAGCCCAGAGCTGGCACTGCCCGATGGAGACCATGCCAGCACCACCCGCTCCCACGTAGCCCTGCACATACTAGGTATAACCACAATGATAATATTAATATTATGGACCTGTTTCTGCTGGTATTTACTGAGGAATCGTATGGTAGAAAGTACATATTCACTAGGAACGAAACGGAAGCAGTCAGGCTGAAACGGGGAGGGACTACCTGAACTTGTCCATTAAGGTTATCTTTTTTTGTTTTCCGTTGCAAAATGAATTCATACGATTTGCTATGGTGAGCACTAATGAATATAAGCAATTTAGCGATTTAGTTAACCCGTATTTTTGCCATGTTGGCTAGGAATTACAGTCGGCTATTTGATTCATACTGTTACTATTTACTTCAGTTAGACAAACCTGTAAATGCCATAGGTTATCTAGGTTATCATCCCATCTGGCAGTGCCTGTCTTTACTGCATCAAATCGATGTAAAGAAGCTAGCTAAGATAGCCAGCTTGATCGCTAGGCTATTCAAATCAAATTTTCAAATCAAATTAATTTGTCTCATGTGCCGAATACAACCTTACCGTGAAATGCTTACTTACAAGCCCTTAACCAACAATGTAGTACAAGAAATTAGTTAAGTAAATAAATAAACTAAAGTAATAAACTAAATTAAAAAATGTAACACAATTAAATAACCAACGATGCTATATACATGGGGGACCGGTACTGAGTCAATGTGTGGGGGTACAGGTTAGTGTAGTTAATATGTACTTGTAGGGGGTAAAGTGACTATGCATAGATAATAAACAGCGAGTATCAGCAGTGTAAAAACAAAGGGGGGGGATGTCAAATGTAAATAGTCCGGTTGGCCATTTTATTAATTGTTCAGCAGTCTTATGGCTTGGGGGTAGAAGCTGTTAAGAAACCTTTTGGACCTAGACTTGGCGCTCCGGTACCGTTTGCTGTGCGGTAGCAGAGAGAACAGTCTGAGTTGGGTGAGGCACTGGGCCGTACGCACTACCCTCTATAGCGCCTTACGGTCGGATGYCGAGCAGTTGCCTTACCAGGCGGTGAGGATGCTCAGTCAGGATGCTCTCGATGGTGCAGCTGTAGAACTTTTTGAGGATCTAGGGACCCATGCCAAATCTTTTCAGTCTCCTGAGGGGGAAAATATTTTGTCTTTACATCTTCTCGACTTATTTGGTGTGTTAGGACCATGATAGTTTGTTGGTGATGTGGACACCAAGTAACTTTAAACTCTCGACCCGCTCCGCTACAGCTGTTGACTGCCTGTCAGGAAGTCCAGGATTCAGTTGCAGAGGGTGGTGTTTAGTCCCAGGGTCCTTAGCTTAGTGATGAGCTTTGTGGGCACTATGGTGTTGAGACCGTGATCATACAGTCGTCTGGAAGAGCTGGTGCTCTCATGCGTGCTTCAGTGTTGCTTTCCTCGAAGCGAGCATAGAAGGCATTTAGCTCATCATCATGAAAATGTCAGTGAAGACACGTTCCAGTTGGTTCACGCATGCTTCGAGTACACAACCTGGTAATCTGGCCCCACGGCTTTGTGAATKTTGAGCTGTTTATAGGTCTTGCTCACATCAGCTACGGAGAGCATGATCACACAGTTGCCCGGAACAGCTTATGCTCTCGTGCATGCTTCAGTGTTGCTTGCCTCGAAGAAATCATAGATGTAATTTAGCTCGTCTGGTAGGCTTGCGTCACTGGGCAGCTCGCGGCTGTGCTTCCCTTTTTGTAGTCCGTAATAGTTTGCAAGCCCTGCCACATCCGACGAGCGTAAGAGCCGGTGTAGTAGGATTAGTGTCCCACTCCTTGAAATTGTCAGCTTTAGCTCGGTGCGGATGTTGCCTGTAATCCTTCTGGTTGGGATTAGGGCTGTGGCGGTCACAAAATGTTGTCAGCCCGGTGATTGTCGGTCTCACGGTAATTGACCGTTAATTAACATCAACACACTTAGCATCTCCTGGCTTCCACACACAGCCTACAAGCCACTGATGCAGATCTTTGGAGCATCTACATTTTAATAAGTGTAATAWGTCCATGTAATACAGCCTACACCTTCACAGTAAATCCACGATTTATTTTAGACAAGTCTAAAGAAGCATGATATTAAGATAATGTAGTCTATTTCAGAAGAACACAATAGCGTACTCTGAGTTGTCCTCATGTTAGGGCCTGATAATTCCGTGGCATTATTTTATAGTATAAAGAATACAATTGAACAAAGCTGAATAAAATGGAAAGGATATTTCCTCCAAACGATTTGAGGGAGTGCCACACGGCCATTGTGTTGAGCCATTGTAGGGTTGCACATTTTGGGGAATATTCAGAGGTGGACATTTTCTGTGGGAATTAACGGTAATATATGGGAATTAATGAGAAGATATGCAAATTAATATTAATACCATTTAAATGTAGATGTTTTTTGCATTGGATATATTTACCATATCATATGGCGACAGAAACATAAACCTTTCACCTTATCATAAGTAAAATAATTGCAAGTTATTAAATCCTTCCAATATAAATAAAAAATGCAATTTAGTTATGAATTGAACTTTCATTGAGTTGACTCTTCACATGGGATGATTTCACTGAACAACAAAAGAAAGGGAATATTTAATGAACCTTGTTGAGGATGGCTTGTTTTCAGGCTCAGAAAGCCTCAAATTTACCAGGAGAACCACCAATTTTTCAACCCTTGTATTGATCAGCCTGTTGCGTACGTTGGTGTGTGTTCCCAAACAAGGACCAGTTGCGCTCTGAGGCGGCTGATGTTGGTGGGATTTGGAGGATGATGGAGGCAACAGGGGAAAGAGCCTCAGATCCACAAAGTCCCTTCCACCAAGTGGCTGGTGAGATATATTGGCACGACTGCCATGTTGCATCTCTATCCCAAAGCCCTTGCTTGGAAGTGTACTTTGCCAGACTGCCAAGAACCTTGCCCTCATCCAGGCCAAGGTGGTGAGACACGGTAATGATGACACCATAGGCCTTGTTGATCTCTGCAACAGACAGGATGCTCTTGCCAGGAATCTTGGGGTCCTGGCAAGATGTACGTATGGACTTCAGGCTGTGGTCTTCACGTTTTCGGATGCATTTCAGAACTGCAGTTTCCTCTGCATGGAGCAACAGTGAAGTGAGCAGGGCAGTACGGATTTCCTCTGCAAGCAGAGTCTGAACATCAGACAGGGTGGCATTGTCTCCCTCAATCCGTGCAATGGCTACTGCTATAGGTTTCAGGAAATTTACCAGAACGTTTCCGACCCTTTGCAACCCTAGTTGAGTGGTTAACTTCATTTAGAGTTAATAATGTAAATTTAGTTCTACAAATGTTGGGCTATATGTTTCGATTTCTAATGCATTGTAAGGCTGCATGATGCAACTCTAATGATGATTTTGAAAAAAGTTGCTTGAAAGGCATGATCTTTGCTTTGATTTTAAGCAGGCTGCACAGTCTTTCATTCACAATTTGACAAGCACTTGATAATGCCGAGAATTTCACGGCGGCATCCCCTTTGTGTGGCCGTAACGCACTCAAAAAAAATCCATGCCTTCCAGTGGCCGTTGTGCCAATCTCGCTGAGTGCTGCGCGGCCCATCACGTGATCGGGTCTTTCTCACAGGCAACAAGTGAAGACACATCAGGGATGCAACTGCACGCGTCCTAATCCAATTCCGAGGTGCATATTCAAGATATTGGAAGATCTGTCCACATTTACTTTTTGTCAGCCAACGAACAGCAAAAGCACTAGCCTATATCAATCTACTATCCCCCATGGTACAAAGGTTGACCTATTCTGTGTGAGGAAGAAATATTCCAAACATAGTCTGGGACAGTTGTTGGATGTGAAATATCCCAAATAAATACAACCACCACCAGCAAAAAAAAWWTTTTTTTTTACGCTATGTGACTGATGCAGCAGATCAAAACGTTTAGCTTAAAATGTTGATAAACTGTTAGGCTATTTTTTCACATTATAAGTGCAGCAATGCACACGGTAGTAGGCTATAAGCGCAAATAGGGCGTCAGGTAGCCTAGTGCGTTGGACTTATAATGCTTTTATTATAAAGGTGCATTTTTATGGTGAAAATCAACTTGAAACTCACGTGCTGTGTATGTATGCCAGTTAGGCTCTACACCCCTTGTAAAGTGGATTTATGTGCTTCATTTTAAGAAGTTATTTGGCCACTTTAATTGTCATACAAACCTTATTAAAACATATAGGCCTATGGACTATGATTCGAAAGTCATTGTTTCTTATGCTGGGCATCATTYACAAGTGATACATAATCCACAGGCTAATATTGTCACCCATCAGACTATTCTTGATATAATCTTTTATTTACATATMCTAAATAATATATGTGTGAAATTTGTTTTGATTTAGAATGGACCATTATCWTGCACCTGTATYGAAACAGGGGCAGGGGAAAGAATACATGTCATCTATGCACTTAAATAGCGAATGGAGGAYGCTTTTCCCTGTGGTTTGTTTTCATGCTAGCCAGGTAGGCTATACTCCTGTTGTAAATATAAGCAATGTGCTTAATATTAGTAATGTTGATAAATAAAGTAGAACTAGCCTATAGAAGCGGATCCTCCTTTTTTCAGTAGAAGCCAAAACTCTTTTCTCACGCAATTGCATAGCCTATTGAAATGTTGCGCAACATGAGCTCATGTGCTCTCATGAAGTGTTTGATTAGATTTTCAAATACATTTGTTTTTATGTCAAGAGTGATTAGAGGGACAATAGAGTGCTGAGTACCAGGCAGTTAGCAAGTTTGGTAGGCATACCAATGACCATCAGCAGCATCAGAGTTTGGCGAACCATAATTACCGTGATTGAACTGTCACGTGGAATTTGACTATGGTCGAGACTCGTGACCGCCGGTGTGGTGGTAATACGTTCACCGCAATAGCCCTAGTTGGCAAATGTACATACGATCACTGTGGAGACGACGTCGTCAATGCACTTATTGATGAAGCCGGTGACTGAGGTGGTATACTCATTTAATGCCATTGGATGAATCCCGGAACATATTCCAGTCTGGCTAGCAAAAAAATCCTGTAGCTTAGCATCCGTGCCATCTGACCACTTCTGTATTAAGCGAGTCACTGGTACGTCCTGCTTTAGTTTTTGCTTGTAAGCAGGAATCAGTAGGATATAATTATGGTCAGATTTACCAAATGGAGGGCGAGAGAGACCTTTGTATGCATCTCTGTGTGTAGAGTAAAGGTGGTCTAGAGATGTTTTTCCTCCGGTTGCACATGTGACATGCTGGTAGAAATGAGGTAGAACAGATTTAAGTTTGCCTGGGGATTTGGGCCTGGTCTCGGGGAAGCAGTATATCCTTCACGTCGGACTCATTAAAGAAAAAATCTTTGTCCAGTTCGAGGTGTGTTATTGCTGTTCTGATGTCCAGAAGCTCTCTTCGATCCTAAGAGACGGTAGCAGCAACATTATGTTTCCAAATAAGTTAATAACAATGCGAAAAAAACAAACAAAATAGCGCAATTGGTTAGGAGCTTGTAAAACGGCAGCCATTATCTAAATGTTCGAGGCTATTTTGCTGCACTCTTTGTCCTTGTTTTTCCCCTTTAAAAATGAATTATTCATCTCTGTATTTGCAGAAAGGCCTAGCTAATAAGAACATTTATTTTTCTGTATCACTTTAGCACAGTGTACCACTTTAGCACAGTGTACCACTTTAGCACAGTGTACCATGTTAGCACAGTGTACCGTGTTAGCACAGTGCTTTTACAGAAGTACTGTCAAGCACTTACAAAGGCACACCAAAAACAGACAAAACGATAAACAGGTATGTCAATTCGTCTGATGATAATGTTAAGCATGGACTGTGTTGTGACCAGGTTGCCTGGATACGCTGGCGGCCATGCCAGAGCTGAAGATGGGCGTGGCCAGCACAGAGGAGGAGACTCAGGCCGTTATGAAGGTCTACTCCAAGGAGGACTACAGCGTGGTCAACCGCTTCGAGAGTGAGTCCACACACTCAGTCACTCATGTGTTTCAGTTCTCATCTTCTACAGCAAGGTTCCCTAACTGCGGGTGGTTTCTGCAGCAAGGTTCCCTAACCGCGAGTGGTTTCATTTGGCCCCCCAAGTTTTCTGAAAATGTCTTTGATCGRCATAAGACTCTAAAAACACCAGGAAATCAGCTCCAATTGATTTTTATTTAAGTAATCTGTTCCCAAGTATTCCCTCAAATGCAAATGTAAGCAATAGTTAAAATGATTGTTTTATTAAAACATTATCTGTTTGGGCTTCTTGCATTCTATTTGCAGTCTACAAATCATTTGTAATTATGTTCTGGCCCCACGACCAGCCGCTCAACAAAAAATCTGCCCGTAAAACTAACCTCATTGTATTGTTATGAGCACAGATGATGATGCTGCAGAGCCTGAGTCATCGCAACTTCATGTGTAATGTCATAGGTCACGGGGGTGGCTGGGGTTACTCGGCCCACTCGGTGGAGGCCATCCGCTTCTGTTCTGATGCGGACATCCTGCTGGGGGGACTGGGCCTGTTCGGGGGCCGTGGGGAGTACACCGCTAAGCTCAAGGTCAGTAGCAGGGACACTAGCAAATGGACTGCATTTCCTCTAGCTCTTTTTGCTAGGTCTATACATGTTTGACGGTAATTTATCCCATTTACCACCAATGTGTACTACCCATAGGACTGACGGCTGCCACACAGTTCTCACACCCAAAAGCTATCACCAATGTAAATGTAACTGCCAAAATAAAGGAAACACCAACACAGTGTCTTAATAGGCCCYGGAGGGAAGCTAAAGTCATTCCACTACCCAATAATAGTAAAGCCCCCTTTACTGGCTCAAATAGCCAACCAATCAGCATGTTACCAACCCTTAGTAAACTTCTGGAAAACATTGTATTTTATCAGATACCATGCTATTTCACAGTAAACAAATTGACAACAGACTTTCAGCACGCTTATAAGGAAGGACACACAACAAGCACAGCACTTATACAAATGACTTATGATTGGCTGAGAGAAATTGATGATAAAAAAGATTSTGGGGGCTGTCTTGTTAGACTTCAGTGCAGCTTTTGACATGATCTATCATAGTCTGCTGCTGGAAAAACGTATGTGTTATGGCTTTACACGCCCTGCTATAATGTGGATAAAGAGTTACTTGTCTAACAAAACACAGAGGGTGTTCTGTAATGGAAGCATCTCAAACATAATCTTGGTAGAATCAGGAATTCCCCAGGGTAACTGTTTAGGCCCCTTGCTTTTTTCAATCTTAACTAACGATATGCCACTGGCTTTGCGTAAGGCCAGTGTGTCTATGTACGYGGATGRCTCAACACGTCAGCTATTACAGCAACAGCTGGCCCTTTAAAAGTACACGGAGAGCTAACATTAATGACATGCATGCCAATTTCTCCTGGCTCAAAGTGAAAGACAGATGAATTCAATCATTACTTGTTTTTGTAAGAGGTGTTGAATGTACCAAGCTGTCTGTTTTAAAATACACACACATCTGACACCCATGCATACTCCAAAAGACATGCCACCTGTGGTCTCTTCACAGTCCCCAAGTCCTGAACAGACTATGGGAAGTGCACAGTACTACATAGAGCCATGACCACATGGAACTCAATTCCACATCAGGTAACTTATGCAAGCAGTAGAATCAGATTTGAAATGCAGCTAAAAAAAACACCTTATGTAACAACAGGGACTGTGAAGAGACACACACACAAAGGTACAGACGCATGCATACGCACACATTGTGATATTGTTGTATGGTGGTATTGAACAGTGTGTTGTGGATATGTGGTGGTGTAGGGATGTTATATGATGTACTGTTTTATCTTTAGCTCATTCAGTACAAACGTAGTTCACTGTTTTATATTTTGTTTTATATGTGATGTGGGTGCTTTGGTGTGTTTGGACCCCAGGAAGAGAGCAGCTAATGGGTATCCCATTTAAATACAAATACAGCCCACCCGCTCTTTTCACGACCGCCGACACTAAAGCTGCCAGTCGGAAGTAAGAAGATTTTTCGTGGCTGTTAAGTAGTAGATTCCCAACTGCCCAAATAAAAACAGTCATTAAGCTGGAATTGTGTAGTAATACGAATAGGAATTGTGTTGTAATGCAAATAGGAAATGTGTGTTCATCAGTAGGCATGTCCCAAAACTCTGCTCATCACTACTCAAATTACCAAATGATCAGTACCGACTTACCACTCGTATTAAATAAGTAGTGAAATGACCTATTATGGAGGATAACTTGTAAGGTAGTGATAAATACTAAGTTCTTTTTTTCATGCGGTTGTGGAGATATACTGCCATCTGGTGGCGACTAGAAACAATTTCATAATATGACCTACTAAAAAATTGATGGTCCTTGAAAATAAATATTAGTGCTTGAAAAGTACTTGAAAGTCCTTGAATTTAACGTGCCACATTCTGTACGAACCCTGACTTATGCGTTTCCTTTATTTTGGTAGTTACAATACCTGTATATTTAACCTATAATCTCAGTTGTTTGAGTACACTTCAAATATCAAGGTTAGTAGGTATTCTAGCGTCAACTGTTTGTTTATTTATCAATGTATTATTGTAACCTTTATATTGCTAGGTTCGGTGATATTGAACACATATTGAACACATAGCAAATAGTTTAAATCATACCACAGCCCGAATAGAGGTCTATTCAAGTTCTGCTGGTAAGGTTGACTGTTGTGTGTCATTGCTGACTGTTGTGTTGTTACTGTGCAGTTGTTAGAGCTGGGGCCTGATGGTGGAGACCATGAGACGGATGGGGACCTCCTGGCTGAGACCGACGTCCTGGCCTACGACTGCGCTGCCAGGGAGAAGTACGCCATGATGTTTGACGAACCGGTGCAGCTGCAGCTTGGCTGGTGGTACGTGGCCTGGGCCCAGGTGTCTGGGCCCAGCTCAGACTGTGGCTCCCACGGACAGGCCACCATCACCACAGATGACAGGTAACTATTGTAGTTCGTAGAAATACAATTACTTCAAAATATATCCTCATTGTCATTGTGAATAATGTCAACCTACACCCTTTTGCAGTGTGGTCTTTCAGTTCAAGAGCTCCAAGAAGTCAAACAACGGTACCGATGTGAACGCAGGTCAAATAGCTCACCTCTTGTACAGGCACGTCATTTTCCTACATGCAAATCACATTTTATTGGTAACATAGACATATTTAGCAGATGTTATTGCGGGTGTAGCAAAAGTTGCTTAGGAGTTAGAAGCAGAGCTGCCATGTCTGTCGGCACCATCATTCTCATGTTGTCTGAAATGGTGACCCATGAAATGTATATTGATGAACTTCAAGAAACCAGCTCTGTAATGGGAATGTGATGTGGTTGTTTTACTATTCCAGGCTTCCGTCGAACGATGGCAACGCAGCCAAAGGGAAACAGCAGACCAGTGAGCCGGTTCACATCCTCAAACGCTCCTTCGCCAGGACCGTCTCAGTGGTACGTACCGTACGCCTGTGTTTCCCCTAGCTAGACTTGTTCCCAGGAAGGCCACAGAGACCCCAGAAACAATACACAGGCCTGTCTTATTTAGGAATGACCAATTTAACTCCTGGATTGTGTTCATCAGTCACCAAACAGAATAAAATGTAGTTAAACAGGGAGGGTCTACCTGGGCTTGTTCAATAAGAAACACTCGTTTTAGTTTTCAGTTGCAAAATGTTTTAAAACATTTTCCATTGCATGCCATAATGAACATCACCCTGGAGTGTAATACAATAGTAGTTATAGTTAGGATGTTGCTAGTGAAGATTTCATGAATAGGTTGTAAAGCTGTAGTAAACATTTAATAAAACTGCAGCAAAGTTGTCCTCCCCTCCTCTCCCTGTAGGAGTGTTTTGAGTCCCTGCTGAGGATCCTCCACTGGAGCTGGACCACCCTGGTGCTGGGGGTGGAGGAACTGAGGGGCCTGAAAGGCTTCCAGTACACGGCCACCCTGCTGGACCTGGAGCGCCTGCGCTTCGTAGGGACCTGCTGCCTGCGCTTGCTCCGCGTCTACATCTGTGAGATCTTCCCCATATCTGGTAGGGTTACAAAGATGCACGTGCACAAACACGCACACATATGCGGCAGGCACGGAAGCATGCACGAACACACACACACACACACACACACACACACACACACACACACACACACACACACAAATATCTAAGTTGATGCAAAGGATTTTACTACGTAGAGAGACCTAACACATTATTAGCCTTACATTTTAAAGGCTTATAGCAAGCAATAAAACCATTATACCTGTCAGCTTTAACAATAGAACCGCTAAAACAGTAATTTTGACTGCCATTTTTTAAGTCACGCCTACTCTGTCCAACTTTTAGAGTAGGCTACACAGTGAGAGCGTGCATAATTGTACATGCTGAACGACTTTCAATATCTGGGAAAATATCCACATTGGGCAGCAGGTGAGCTAGTGTCGGACAATGTGGTGATGAGGCTTGTGGAACCTTACCTTGGCAAGGGGAGAAATTTCACCATGGGCCAATTTCTTCACTTCACTGTAATTGGCGAACAAGTTTTTTGCGAAGAAAACAAGTCTGGCCGGCACCAAGAACAAAGCGAGATGTGAGCTCCCTCCGTCTGCGCAAAATAAGGCACCGGCGCAGCTGTTGTACTCCACAGCATTGCTGAAGGATGACAAGAGGACGTGACACAATGTGAAAACCGGAGACTATTAGGCATTACAACCAAAGTGTGTCAAGCAAGTGAAACTAACAAAAATGGTCAACAGCTAGCACAAGGGATAAGAGCTAAATGAAATGCAACTGCATGAAGACGCGCACGAGCTGACAATAAGTAACTATTTTTCACTGCATTATAATGACATAACGCTTTGGAAAAACATTATCAGCTGCTACTCACCCTTTTCGAGACGCCTACAAGGGCCTACCCCGCCCTCCCTTCGGCAAATCAGATTAGCACTCCCTTTTGCTCCTCCCTTCCTATCGTCGGAAACTCAAACAGGAAGTACCTGTGCTAAGGTCTCAACGCCGATCGGTCGGAATCCATGCTTCAAGATTGTTTTGATCACGCGGACTGGGATATGTTCCGGGTAGCCTCAGAGAATAACATTGACGTTTACACGGACACGGTGCCTGCGATCATCAGGAAGTGTATAGGGGTATCTATTAAAACCAGAAACCGTGGATAGATGGCAGCATTCGCGCAAAACTGAAAGCGCAAACCACCACATTTAACCATGGCAAGGTGTCTGGGAATATTGTTGGATACAAATAGTGTAGTTATTCCTTCCGTAAGGCCATTAAACAGGTGAAACGTCAGTACAGAGACAAAGTGGAGTCGCAATTCAACGGCTCAGACACTAGACGTATGTGGCAGGGTCTACAGCCAATCATGAATTACAAATGGGTGCGTGCTCAGCCCCCTCCTGTCTCCCTGTTCACCCATGACTGCGTGGCCATGCACACCTCCAACTCAATCATCAAGTTTGCAGACAACACAATAGTAGTAGGCCTGATTACCAACAATGACGAGACAGCCTACAGGGAGGAGGTGAGGGCCCTGGAAGAGTGGTGCCAGAAAAATAACCTCTCCCTCAACGTCAACCAAACGGAAGAGCTGATGGTGGACTTCAGTAAACAGCAGAGGGAGCACGCACCTATCCACATCGACGGGACAGCAGTAGAGAAGGAGGAAAGCTTCAAGTTCCTCGGCGTACACATCACTGACAAACTGAAATGGTCCACTCACACAGACACTGTGGTGAAGAAGGTGCAACAGCGCCTCTTCAACCTCAGGAAGCTTTAGAAATTTGTAAAGCACCATCACACCACCTCCATGCTTCACGGTGGGAACCACACATGCGGGAATCATCCGTTCACCTACTCTGCGTCTCACAAAGACACGGCGGTTGGAACCAAAAATCTCCAATTTGGACTCATCAGACCAAAGGGCAGATTTCCACCGGTCTAATGTCCATTGCTCGTGTTTCTTTGCCCAAGCAAGTCTCTTCTTATTGGTGTCCTTTCGTAGTGGTTTCTTTGCAGCAATTTGAGTCTCCTCTGAACAGTTGATGTTGAGATGTTMCTTGACCTCGGTGAAGCATTTATTTGGGATGCAGTCTGAGGTGCAGTTAACTTAAATGATTCCATGTGTTATTTCGTAGTTTTGATGTCTTCACTGTTCTACAATGTAGAAAATAGTAAAAATAAAGAAAAACCATTGAATGAGTAGGTGTGTCCACACGTTTGACTGGTACTGTACATAGACATGGAATCACTGGCCACTTTAATAATGGAACCCTATTCACTTTAATAATGTTTACATACTGCTTTACTCATCTCATGTATATAGTGTATTCTATTCTACTCTATTTTTGCTTGTCCTAATATTTATATTTCTTTAATTCTTTTGCTTTTAGATTTGTTTATTGTTGTGAATTGTTAGATATTACTGCACTGTTGGAGCTAGGAACACCAGCATTTCGCCACACCTGCAATAACATATGCTAAATAAGTGTACGTGACCAATAACATTTGATTTGCTTTTGTGATGTGTTCAACTATTTATCAAGGCCACTTGGCGCTTATAAGAGTTTTTAAGGCTACTGATGTTTTCATCATTTGATGAATCTTGACCGTGCGTCTTGGTGGTTGGGGTATTTTTTTATTTTGTCGTTCTAAAAATAAGCTGTTACCGTGTTCCAACACACATGCTTTCTGTTTCATAGTTATAACAATGGCACGCCATGAATAAAAATTGATTGAACACTTGAATTTTATTTTTTTTGCTTTTACATGTAGCCTACAATAGCATAAATGAATGAAAATGCTATTCTGTTATTTAAAATATAAAATTGTATTCTGTTTCCAAAGGCCTTCATAAACACAACCAATTTTTTGCGATGGCATACATGAAATCAGAATGACTGCTCATTTAGTTTTAAGGGGGGTCCCTCAAGTTCCAGCGGTTCTAGTGTTAAGTAAAGTTTCTTGTCAACTGAATGTAACAGCATGGCTAAACCCCCAGGCCACTGTCCTATTACTGTTCTTCCCTCCTCTCCAGCCAGTGCCAAGGCGGTGGTGGAAGAGTCCAGCAAGCTGGTGGAGTGCGTCGGCAACACCCGTAGCCTGCTCAAGAAGATCCTCTCGGAAGGCATGGACAACTGCCTGACCAAGCTGGACAACGACCCTCAGGGCTACCTGTCCCAGCCCCTCACCCTGCTGGAGGCCGTGCTGCAGGAGTGCCACAACACCTTTACCTCCTGCTTCCACTCCTTCTACCCCAAGCCCGCTCTGCAGTGGGCCTGCCTCTGCGACTTGCTCAACTGCCTCGACCAGGTGGGTCAAAGAGAGAGGGAGCTCTGTTGACCAAGATTGTGGGTTCAACATTAAGGTTGTTTCTTCAGTTCCTACACAGACTGCATAGACTTACAGATGTGGTCAAATATATGGGCCACTTTACAATGTAGTGCAACGGAGCAGAATGTTTCGTTTTTTTGTTTCATGGCTGTTTTTAACCTGTAGGCACCTGCAACTTACCACAGTTGAGAGAAATTACACAGTAAATACGAATAATTTCCTCCAACCTAATTTAATTTAGAATAATTCAAGTTTTCTTTTTTACTTGAAGTGAAAAATCTAAATTTCAGTTTTGATGTCTTTTTTTTCATTGGTCCTGTGCAGTTGTAACCAAACAAATACCCGTGTAAATACAAAATCATTTTTCAATGTAAACTTTTTTTAAGACCTAGTGAATCATGCGAAGATGCCAATATATTTGACCGCATCTGTTTGTGTTGTGTAGTGATGTCACTCACGCCTGATACTGTTTAGAGGGAGTTTTTGACATGGCAAGTACTTAAGTCCTTGAATTTGTCTTTCCACGGTCTGTACGAACCCTGTAAACAGTAAATTCACACTAGTATGTAGTACTACTAGTACAGACTATGCCGTTTAAGTAAGTAGTAGGCAAGTCATATTTCAGACACGGCCAGTGTCTTGGTTTCTATCACAATGGCTCCTCTAAGCTTTTGTGTACCAAAATGATCTAAAAAAAGACACAGCTAGTGATCATTTAGGTTAGAATGCATTCTGGCTCATGTTATCTGGCTCTTGCCACCTCACCCACCCTTCTTTCCCCTCTCCCTTTCACCAGGACATCGCCGAGGCCAACTTCCGCACATCGAGCAGCCGACTGTTGGCGGCGGTGATGTCTGCGCTGTGCAACACAACAGTCAAGCTGACGTCCATCTTGCCCATTGCGTACGACGGCGAGGTGCTGCTGCGCTCGCTGGTCAAACAGGTCAGCACGGAGAACGACTCGGCGCTCGCCCACCGCTTCCCCCTGCTGGTGGCGCACATGGAGAAACTCAGCCACGTGAGTGAAAGCGAAATTTCAACACAATGTGTGACCAATGACGACCTGTATTCAAAAAGCATCTCCCAAGTTGGAGTGTCGGTCTAGGTTCAGTTTCCCAGGTCTATGCAATCTTCATTATTATCTTAAAAGCTCAACTTAGGTCAGCACTCGTGCTCTGAGACTTTTTGTGAATATCCCATATCTAGCACAGGGGTTGGCAATCTATCTTGACCTATTTTACTGTTGTAACACTCCTATTAAAATGTGTTATCATTGAAATAGATTTTTTTTTTATATACAATTAGAGAAGACACTGTTGCTGACCATTCTTTTCTTTAGCTTTCTTTCTCTCCTTTTCTCTCCCCTTTCAGAGGGAGGAGAACCTGATGGGGATGGCAAGTTTCCGGGAGGTTCTTGAGAAGATGCTGGTGATCGTGGTGCTACCGGTGAGGAAAAGCCTGAGGAAGGAGGTGGAGGTCTTCTCCCCCCACCTGGTCTCCAACACCTGTGGCCTGCTGGCCAGCATAGTCTCTGAGCTCACCGCCTCTGCCCTGGGCTCCGAGGTAAAGAACATACACATACACATGCGCATGTGCACTCCGCACACACACTGTGTCTCACACACACACACACACACATTCTATATCTGGTTTATGTGTAAAGAGAGAGCTCAAGGTTTGTGTTGTTTGGGATTTAATTCATTACCAGGTTCTGTCTATTCAGGGATTGAACAGAACAATACAGGACATTGATATTGGCAGCATTTTTACAAATTAAATCTAGTCCTTTTGCTGGGTTGGCTGGATTCATAATTGAATCGGCCTTCCCCAATTTTGTCTAAATCAAGTTTAGACCTGACTCCAGACCAAATATAGTGCTCTGTTGGGGTTGTCATTCAGCTTTTAATATCCACCATTTACAGTGTATTGTTTCATTGCAATTTTAATATTAATTTAATAAAATGTTCATCAAATGTACATCAAATGTTAATCTGCATCCAATATATAGTTTGAAAATTATAATAACAAAACAGAGAAAAAAACGTCAGAATGACTTATCTTGTTTACAAGACGCTGAGTCACTTGGTGGAGTGACGTCTCTCACTCTGTCCAACCACATTTCCGTCTGTTTCGCTGTACCCAGCGGCCAACGGTTGCATTCTCAACACTCAATCTCAATCACTCTGGCACCCTGTCATCATGACAACAGCCCCAGCTGCTTGCTCAAAATCCATCGTTTATGTTGTCAAGGAAACTGCTATTGTTCCCTTTTGGGCCCTGGATATCCTTGTAACAACAACAGGCAGGCTCTCTCTGGCCAAATAGGTGTTGCATAAATAGCAAGGTGACTAATGCTAACCACATAGATCAGGACATCCTCGTTGTAATGTTTCTGGCTGACGTCATGGTCATGAGGTTGGATCAGTCATTGTCTTGTACAATAACAATGAAACGTCCCTCATGTTTATTCACCTCAGTACTACCACCTGGTGGATTTATAAAGCTCATAAATAACACCCATTTGGCGCATGGTCTTAATGATGTAATTAGCTTTTTGTAAACTGGTTTTCTGGTTGACAAGACGTCATATAACCAGATTAGAACCAATTAGTATCTGTTAAAACCAGGTAAAGATTATGACAAGATTAAGGCGTTGTGAAAAATATTTTGTCTGGTCAGATTACAACCAGATAAATACCCATTTTTCTGGTTGCTAAAATGACGTTAATAAAATGTCCTTATACAACCAGTACATGACCACAAAAAAAAAGATATAAAAGACACCATAATGACTTGTCTCTTCGTCTGTCCCAGGTGGACGGTCTGAACTCGCTTCACTCTGTGAAGTCCACTCCCAACCGCTTCACCAAGACGAGCCAGGGCCGCAGCTGGAACACAGGCAATGGCTCTCCAGATGCCATCTGTCTGACAGTAGACAAGCCTGGCGTGGTGCTGGTGGGTTTTTGTGTCTACGGCGGCGGAGGCAGCCATGAGTACGAGTTGGAGGTGCTCGCTGATGATGTAAGAGTTTTAGATCTGCCTTTAATTCTGTGTTAATTTTGGTAGATATTTTACATTTAGTTTGTCTTTTGACTAATAACTTTTAGTCTTAGTCACATTTGAGTCATTTCATCAGTCTTAGTTTTTGTTATTATCAGTCCACACACTTTTAGTCAGTAATTTTAGTCAACACATTTTTTCTTCTTCTCTATATTACCTCTTTAGATTTACCTCTAACTTCCATCATGTACACATTCAGATTCATCTTAGCTGGCAATATTTATATTGTGACATATTATAACCTTAGTACCCCATGAGTAATCATAGGCTACAAAGCTGACTGCAGGTTAAACAATTTACAACTCTGATTTTCTCCCCGTCATAACCGTACATTTACATTTTACATTTTACATTTAAGTCATTTAGCAGACGCTCTTATCCAGAGCGACTTACAAATTGGTGCATTCACCTTATGATATCCAGTGGAACAACCACTTTACAATAGTGCATCTAACTCTTTTAAGGGGGGGGGGGGGTTAGAAGGATTACTTTATCCTATCCTAGGTATTCCTTAAAGAGGTGGGGTTTCAGGTGTCTCCGGAAGGTGGTGATTGACTCCGCTGACCTGGCGTCGTGAGGGAGTTTGTTCCACCATTGGGGTGCCAGAGCAGCGAACAGTTTTGACTGGGCTGAGCGGGAACTGTACTTCCTCAGAGGTAGGGAGGCGAGCAGGCCAGAGGTGGATGAACGCAGTGCCCTTGTTTGGGTGTAGGGCCTGATCAGAGCCTGAAGGTACGGAGGTGCCGTTCCCCTCACAGCTCCGTAGGCAAGCACCATGGTCTTGTAACGGATGCGAGCTTCAACTGGAAGCCAGTGGAGAGAGCGGAGGAGCGGGGTGACGTGAGAGAACTTGGGAAAGTTGAACACCAGACGGGCTGCGGCGTTCTGGATGAGTTGTAGGGGTTTAATGGCACAGGCAGGGAGCCCAGCCAACAGCGAGTTGCAGTAATCCAGACGTACGTACCAGACGTACCAGGCCCACCGTACGAGGTGGGTAAATAACAGTGATGTCCTTAAAAAGGGAATAGTCTGAGCTTTCCAACAATGCCAAAAGTATTACTGTACTTCTAATATTCAGCAAATAGCATTAGTATTTCCAAAGGGAGAAAGCAACTGTAACTTGCATTTGCAGACCCCGAGAGTGGTAACAGCACACATGGCTACTCATGTGATCAGAACAATATTTGCAGACCCTGAGAGTGGTAACAGCACACATGGCTACTCATGTGATCAGATCAACATTTGCAGACCCCGAGAGTGATAACAGCAGTAGGTAGAGTGGCGTTTCGCAGGCAGTTTGTACGGGCAGTTATACAGGACAGTTATACAGTTCAAATCGGGTTCAAATCCGGGCTCTGGCTCGGCCACTCAAGGACATTCAGAGACTTGTCCCGAAAACACGCATTCGTTGTCTTAGCTGTGTGATTAGGGTTGTTGTTCTGTTGGAAGGTGAACCTTCGCCCCAGACTAAGGTCCTGAGCGCTCTGGAGCAGGTTTTCATCAAGGATCTCTACTTTTATCTGTTCATCTTTCCCTCGATCCTGACTAGTCTCCCAGTCCCTGCCGCTGAAAAACATCCCCATAGCATGATGCTGCCACCACCATGCTTCACCGTAAGGATGGTGCCAGGTTTCTTCCAGACGTGACACTTGGCRTTCAGGCCAAATAGTTCAATCTTGGTTTCATCAGACCAGAGAATTGTGTTTCTCATGGTCAGAGTCCTTTAGGTGCCTTTTGGGTAACTCCAAGCTGACTGTCATGTGCCTTTTACTGAGGGAGTGGCTTCCGTCTGGCCACTCTACCATAAAGGCCTAATTGGTGGAGTGCTACAGAGATGGTTGTCATTCTGGAAGGTTCTCCCATCTCTACAGAGGAACTCTTGAGCTCTGTCAGAGGGACCATTGGGTTCTTGGTCACCTCACTGACCAAGGCCTTTCTCCTCCGATTGCTCAGTTTGCCCGGGCGGACAGCTCTAGGAAGAGTCTTGGTGGTTCCAAACTTCTTCCATTTACGAATGATGGAGGCCGCTGTGTTCTTGGGGCCGTTCTACGCTGCAGACATTTTTTTGGTACCCTTCCCCAAACCTGTCTCGGAGTTCTACGGACAATTCTTTCGACCTYGTGTCTTGGTTTTTGCTCTGACGTGCACTGTCAACTGTGGGACCATGTATAGACAGGTGTATGCCTTTCCAAATCATGTCCAATCAATTGAATTTACCACAGGTGGACTACAATCAAGTTGTAAAAACCTCTCAAGGATGATCAATGGAAACAGGATGCACCTGATCTTAATTTCGAGTCTCATAGAAAAGGATCTCAATTCTGTTTTTTGTTTTTAATACAATTGGCAACATTTCTAAACTGATTTTCACTTTTTCATTATAGGGTATTGTGTGTAAATTGATGTTAATCCATTTTAGAAGTTAATCCATTTTAGAATAAGGCTGTAACATAACAACATTTGGAGAATTGGAAGGGGTCTGAATACTTTCCGAATGCACTGTATGTAACCGCTCTAATGTAACCCGGCTAAATTCTGGAAAACCTTCAAATCCCTGAATGGTTCTACTTCCTCCCCTCTGCCACAACAAATTMATTCAGACACAGGCCTCATTATGGGAAAAAATACAATCTTTGATGCATTTAATCACCATCTCTTTGAAATAACTTCTAAGCCTATTCACAATTGGGCTGGATGCTTATAGGGGAACTTGCTGAATGATCAGAGAAATAATAGTTGAAGCTTTTCTTTTAGGCTATTTACAGAAAAAGAAGTCTGAATTAATAGAAAACAAGAAATCCACAGGGGCCGACCAATTTGATTCTGGTCTGCTTAAGTGTGCGACGGCCATAATTGTTGGCTCATTATAAATAAGAATTTGTTCTTAATGGACCTGCCTAGTTAAATAAAGGTTACATTTTAAAAACAAATTATAAAAAAATACTTACAGGGGATAGTTATTCATACTCATCACTGCATCATGTATCAAAAGGTTGTCTGGACTTCGCTAAAGACCCATAGATGTCTACATTACACCCTTTTTGGTTACAAAGTTCTACTTAATAACCTGCTGTTGAAGTGTAGACACCTGAGTTGCCGAACCCGTTCACACGATTGGTTACAGTTACAGTTCGTCCTTTAAAAGTTGCAGCGTACTGCAGCACAGCTTGCATGGTGTCGCAGAATTAAATGGCACGTAATTTAAGTGTCAACCACTGCTCCCATTAATGCTAGTTTAAAAAAAGATGTATATATTTCACCTTTATTTAAAACCAGGTAGGCCAGTTCAGAACAAGTTCTCATTTACAACTGCGACCTGACCAAGATAAAGCAAAGCAGTGCGACACCAACAACACAGAGTTACAAATGTAATAAACAAACATACAGTCAATAACACAATAGAAAAGTCTATATACAGTGTGTGCAAATGAGGTAAGATAAGGGAGGTAAGGCAATAAATAGGCCATAGTGGCAAAATAATGACAATTTAGCAATTTAAACACTGGATTGATAGATGTGCAGAAGATTARTGTGAGTAGAGATACTGGGGTGCAAAGGAGCAAAACAAATAAATAACAGTGTGGGGATGAGGTAGTTGGATGGGCTATTTACAGATTGATATGTACAGGTGCAGTGAGCTGCTCTGACAGCTGGTGCTTAAAGTTAGAGAGAGAGATATGAGTCTCCAGCTTCAGTGATTTTTGCAATAAGTTCCAGTCATTGGCAGCAGAGAACTGGCATCGGGGGTGACCAGTGAAATATACCTGCTGGAGTGCGTGCTACGGRTGGGTGCTGCTATGGTGACCAGTGAGCTGAGATAAGGCGGGGCTTTACCTAGCAAAGATGTATAGATGACCTGGAGCCAGTGGTTTTGGTGACAAATCTGAAGCGAGGGCCAGCCAACGAGAGCCTACAGGTCGCAGTGGTGGGTAGTATATAGGGCTTTGGTGACAAAATAGATAGCACTGTGATCGACTGCATCCAATTTGCTGAGTAGAGTGTTGGAGGCTATTTTGTAAATGACATCGGCGAAGTCAAGGATCGGTAGGATAGTCAGTTTTACGAGGGTATGTTTAGCAGCATGAGTGAAGGATGCTTTGTTGCAAAATAGGAAGCCGACTCTAGATTTAATTTTGGATTGGAGATGC
Source organism: Salvelinus sp. IW2-2015 (assembly GCF_002910315.2). NCBI lineage: Eukaryota > Metazoa > Chordata > Actinopteri > Salmoniformes > Salmonidae > Salvelinus > Salvelinus sp. IW2-2015. The sequence goes on along the minus strand of NC_036875.1, from coordinate 6,418,125 downwards.
TTAAGGAATGTTTTGTACCAAATACAATGCTCTTAGTTTTAGAGATGTTCAAGACGAGTTTATTACTGGCCACCATTCAAAACAGAACTGCAACTCTTTGTTAAGAGTTTCTGTGGTTGCTGATGCATATAGGGTTGAATCATCAGCATACATGGACACACATGCTTTGTTTCATGCCAGTGGCAGGWCATTGGTAAAAATAGAAAAGATTAGAGGGCCTAGAGAGCTGCACTGCGGTACACCACACTTTACATGTTTGACATTAGAGTCGCTTCCATAAAAAAAAACTGAGTTCTATTAGATTAGATGGCTCTGAATTCATGATATGGCAGAGGTTGAAAAGCCATAGCACTTAGACTTTCCTCTAGGCTCAGATTAAAAATATGACAGATAGGGGTGGTATAGAGTCAGTTACCATCCTCAGTAGCTTTCCATCTAAGTTGTCAATGCCAAGAGGTTTGTCATTATTGATCGTTAACAATAATTTTCGGACCTCTCCCACACTAACTTTACAAAATTCAAACTTGTACTGCTTTTCTTTTCATTATTATTTTTTTAATGCATGAATATAATTTTGTGATGAATAATCCATCTGATTCGATGACAGATGGAGTTGAATTTGTCTTTTTGTCCATAATTTTATCCAAAGTTTTTTTCCATCATTCTTGATCTTGGCTTCATAATACAGTTTCTTCTTTTTGTTGAGTTTAGTCACATAATTTCACAATTTGTAGTAAGTAAGCCAGTCAGATGTGCAGCCAGACTTACTCCCTTTGCCCCATCTCTTTCCACTTTACAGTTTTTCAATTTGTCGTCAATCCATGGAKCCTTAACAGTTCTAACAGTCAGTTTCTTAACAGGTGCATGTTTATCAATAATTGGAAGAAGCAATTTCATAAATTCATCAAGTGCAGCGTCTGGATGCTCCTCATTAATCACATCAGACCAACCAATATTTTTAACATCATCCACATAAGTCACAGCAAAATCTTTTKTATGATCTCTTATACACTATTTTAGGCCCAGCTGTTGGAACCTTGGCTGTCCTGGATATAGCCACTATATTGTGATCACTGCATCCAATGTGTTCGGATACAGCTTTAGAACAAAGTTCTACAGTATTAGTAAAAATGTGATCGATACATGTGGATGATCTTGTTCCTGTAGTGTTTGTAAACACCCTGGTAGGTTGATTAATAACCTGAACCAGATTACAGGCACTGGTTACAGTAAGAAGCTTCCTCTTGAGTGGACAGCTTGATGAAAACCAGTCAATATTCAGGTCCCCAAGAAAGTAGACCTCTCTGTTTACATCACTTACACTATCAGGCATTTCACACACATTATTTAGATACTGACTGTTAGCACTTGGTGGCCTATAGCAACAACCCAAAAGAAAAAGCTTTAGATGTGCCAAGTGAACCCACAACCACAACACTTCAATAACAATTGACATAAGATCTTCTCTAAGCATTACAGGGATATGGCTCTGAATATATATATAGGAGATCTTATGTCAATTGTTATTGAAGTGTTGTGGTTGTGGGTTCACTTTATATATATATATATATATATATATATACACTGCTCAAAAAAATAAAGGGAACACTAAAATAACAAATCCTAGATTTCTTATTCTTATTAAATACATTTTTCTTTACATAGTTGAATGTGCTGACAACAAAATCACACAAAAATGATCAATGGAAATCAAATTTATCAACCCATGGAGGTCTGGATTTGGAGTCACACTCAATTTAAAGTGGAAAACCACACTACAGGCTGATCCAACTTTGATGTAATGTCCTTAAAACAAGTCAAAATGAGGCTCAGTAGTGTGTGTGGCCTCCACGACCTCCCTAGAACGCCTGGGCATGCTCCTGATGAGGTGGCGGATGGTCTCCTGAGGGATCTCCCCCCAGACCTGCACTAAAGCATCCGCCAACTCCTGGACAGTCTGTGGTGCAACGTGGCGTTGGTGGATGGAGCGAGACATGATGTCCCAGATGTGCTCAATTGGATTCAGGTCTGGGGAACGGGCGGGCCAGTCCATAGCATCAATGCCTTCCTCTTGCAGGAACTGCTGACACACTCTACGCTGACAGACACAGCAAACCTTCTTGCCACAGCTCGCATTGATGTGCCATCCTGGATGAGCTGCACTACCTGAGCCACTTGTGTGGGTTGTAGACTCCGTCTCATGCTACCACTAGAGTGAAAGCACTGCCAGCATTCAAAAGTGACCAAAACATCAGCCAGGAAGCATAGGAACTGAGAAGTGGTCTGTGGTCACCACCTGCAGAACCACTCCTTTATTGGGGGTGTCTTGCTAATTGCCTATAATTTCCACCTGTTGTCTATACAACAGCATGTGAAATTTATTGTCAATCAGTGTTGCTTCCTCAGTGGACAGTTTGATTTCACAGAAGTGTGATTGACTTGGAGTTACATTGTGTTGTTTAAGTGTTCCCTTTATTTTTTTGAGCAGTGTATATAGCAACACCTCCCTCATAAGCATCTCACTTCTATAGATGATACATCAGCAGCAATACAAGGATATAACATCACAAGAATTATATAAGTGAGTCTCAAATGGCTAATATATGAATGTTATCTGATGTTGGCAAGTTATTGATTTCATGGGCTATTTGGGCTATTTTCAGCCCTTTCCTGGGTAGCTTATCAGAAAAGAGCAGACAAAGCAAGAGAAAAAAATATACATTCAGCAGTCCATTTATCAATTGATGTGCGTGCTGCGGGGTTGAGGCTACGAACCCATAGGCTTGGCTCTCATCCCTTCCAGGCTTCTGGGAGGGAGGGTGGACAATGAGCCTGTCATAGTGGATGTACGCAATGTCCCTACGCGCTCTGGCAGCTTTCATGGCTGGAATCAGTTCTTTCCTCTTCTGGCGCACAGCTTCAGGATAGTCGTCATTGAGGAAGATATACGTTCCTCTCAAGTTCTTGGCTCTTTCCATAACAGCTACCTTGTCCTTGAACCTCAGGAACTTGACCACTATTGGCCTGGGTCTATCACCTGGGCCGGTGGTGGGTTTTCCAGTCCTGCGGGTGTGCTCCACCTCACTCTTCTTGTGGTCCATCTTCAATTTCTCAGAGATCATTTCTCATTGTCCTCAGACTCCATCCAGGTCTCGTGGAGATTCTGCAATTCTGTCCACAACCATGTTGTTTCGCTTTGATTGTCCCTCGAGAGAGTCTGTCATTTATCTGTCATTGTTATCATGGATTCACACACAGAACTGATGTCATCTCTCAATGACATACAAATTGCTGTCATCTTGCCGTTCTCCTGTTTCATCTCGTCGAGCTGACTCTGGGAGAACTGCAAACTGTTCTTCAGGTCCTGGACCTCTCTGGTCAGGTCGTCCATTCTTTTATTAGTAGAATCCATGAGTATTTGGACAAAACACTTGGAAGCTATTTTCTTGTTGTTGTAACAACTGCTTGTAGGTCTCTTTTTGTTCATTTTAAAGGTCCTTCTCGTGTGATAGAGAAAACCACTGGCACTGTCCTCAACGGTACTCCCACCGGCTTTGGTCTTTTGTCATGGTAGCAACATATGTTAGGCTTTTACTCCTCGCAGTTCCAGACAGGGCAGGTCACGGGGAAATTGGAAACAACAAACAGCAGGGAAAACAGCCACAAACCCGGGACATTCCGCCTGAAGGTATCACGTTCATCTGTACAAACAATATTATGCAAGTGTAAACACCATGGGAACACACAGCCGTCATACCGCTCAGGAAGGAGATGCGTTCTGTCTCCTAGAGATGAACGTACTTTGTGCGAAAATTGCAAGTCAATCCCAGAACAACAGCAAAGGACCTTGTGAAGATTCTGGTGGAAACAGGTACAAAAGTATCTATATCCACAGTAAAATGAGTCCTATATCGGCATAACCTGAAAGGCTGCTCGGCAAGGAAGAAGCCACTGCTCCAAAACCGCCATAAAAAAGCCAGACTACGGTTTGCAACTGCACATGGGGACAAAGACCAAACTTTTTTGGAGAAATGTCCTCTGGTCTGATGAAACAAAAATGGAACTGTTTGGCCATAATGACGATTGTTATGTTTGGAGGAAAAAGGGGGACGCTTGCCAAGCCGAAGAACACCATCTCAACCGTGAAGCACGGGGAGTGGCAGCATCAAGTTGTGGGGTGCATTTCTGCAGGAGGGACTGGTGCACTTCACAAACTAGATGGCATCATGAGGGACGAAAATTATGTGGATATATTGAAGCAACATCTCAAGACATCAGTCAGGAAGTTTAAAGCTTCGTCATAAATGGGTCTTCCAAATGGACAATGACCCCAAGTATACTTCCAAAGTTATGGCTTAAGGACAACAAAGTTAAGGTATTGGAGTGGCCATCACAAAGCCCTGACCTCAATTCTATAGAACATTTGTGGTCCAAACTGAAAAAGTGTGTGCGAGCAAGGAGACCTTACAAACTTGTCTCAGTTACACCAGCTCTGTCAGGAGGAATGGGCCAAAACTCACCCAACTTATTGTGGGAAACTTGTGGAAGGCAACCTGAAATGTTTGACCCAAGTTAAACAATTTAAAGGCAATGCTACTAAATACTAATTGAGTGTACGTAAACTTCTGACCCACTGGGAATGTGATGAAAGAAATAAAAGCTGAAAAATCATTCTCCACGATTATTCTAACATTTCACATTCTTAAAATAACGTGGTGACTAACTGGCAATTTTTACTTGGATTAAATGTCAGGAATTGTGAAAAACTGAGTTTAAATGTCTTTGGATAATATGTATATGTATGTAAACTTCCAACTGTAAGTAGTTCCAGCAACTGATGCCAACTGCGTTGCGGGATCCAACATAAGAAGCTAGGTAGCTACCAATAACTTTCCAATATACTTTTAAACAACAAACTTTCCAAACAACAAAACCGAGCTCTTCCTCGTTTTGCGTACATCAGGAAGTGACGCTATTCCAAGACACAGTAGAATGGTCTGACTACAGAAGATATGACGGGCTCAATAAATTATTTKTTATTTTTTTGTTATTTTCAACAACAAAAAAATTTGATACAACGTATTGGAAGATTTTAGGTCCCTCCCTCCCTAGCTCCTATAGTCAACAGTTCGCCACTGTCGCTTTTCAACAGTAAAAGTTCAAAAATTGCTGGAGGACGTCTTTAAGCTTCCCTAGGAATTCTTAACTTCTTGTTTCTCACCACTTCTCTCCTTTCTCTCTTTCCCCTCTACCCTTCTTCTCCCCCTCCAGGCCCAGACGGAGCACCCTGGGGATTCGGTCCACACCCACAGGTGGACGTCTCTGGAGCTGGTCAAGGGAACYTACAGCACCGATGACTCTCCCAGCGACATTGCCGAGATACGCCTCGACAAGGCCGTGCCACTAAAGGTACACAGGACTAGAATTATGTGCCCTATTCAGTAGTGATGTGGGGGGAAAAAATCGATAGTTACATAACAATTTTTGGGGAAATATTTCAAATTGATATTTGACTCGCAAGTATCAATTTGTAAATAAATACAAATCTAAAAATTTTTTTTACTGTTAGCGAGTGCTAGTCGGCTTTACCTGCGCCAAAACTCCGGTATTTTACAACCCTTAGCTTGTTCTACATCTTTAAATTGTTTGCCAACATGTTTTCATCTCTTTTATTTCCCTGATCCAAACTCGTTTTCTCATGCTCTTGTCTCTATGAAGCAGAAATATAGTGAGCAATATGTTTGGAACATCGAATGGCAATAAAATGGCGGTATCGAATCTCAATGCATACAGAATCATGAATCATGAGAAGTGCAATACATATCATGATAATATCGCATCATGAGGTCCCTGGCATTTCCCAGCCTGCTATGCAGACATATCTATCCATCAATCTAACCATATATGTATGCTGGCATCCATCCATCCTTCTTTAGTATTTTTTATGCCACAGACTCAATGCAACTTATGAAAACAATATATGTTGCACAATCCTGTTTACATTCTACAGGAGGGTGTGAAATATGCTGTCCGCCTGCGTAACTATGGCAGCCGAACGGCCAATGGGGATGGAGGGATGACCACGGTTCAGTGTTCCGATGGCGTGGCCTTTACCTTCAGAACCTGTAGCCTGAGCAGCAACGGGACCAACCAGACTAGAGGACAGATACCGCAGGTGCTGTACTACAGGTACGCACACAAACACRCKCACAGACACACGCACAGACAGACAGACAAAAAGACTGATTGATATGATATTCATGTCATGGTTATAACATCTACAGGAAATGCAGAAGGTGGAGGTGTTGCCATTTTATATTCAGAACCACATTCCTATAAAGCTTAGAGAGGATATGATGTTAAATACTGTTGAAGTAATATGGCTGCAGGTTCATCTGCCACACCTAATGCCCATTCTGGTGGGAAGCTGCTATAGACTACCAAGTGCTGTCAGTATCTGGATAACGTGTAAAATACTTGATAATGTATGTGATGTCAACAAAGAGGTATATTTTCTGGGTGATTTAATTATTGACTCGCTTTCATCAGGCTGCCCTCTCAAGAGAAAGCTTCAAACTGTACTTAGTGCCTGCAATTTGGTTCAGGTTATCAGTCAACCTACCAGGGTAGTTACAAACAGCACAGGAATGAAATCATCAACGTGTATTGATCACATCTTTACTAATGCTGCAGTCATTTTGTTTTGAAGGAGTATCCAAATCCATCGGATGTAGTAATCATTATATAGTACCATAACTAGGAAAACTAAAGTCCCAAAGACTGGGCCTAATATAGTGTATAAGAGGTCATACAATACATTTTTGTAGTGATTCCTATCTTGTTGATGTAAATAATGTGTTGGTCTGTGGTGTGTAATGAAGAGCAACCAGATGCTGCCCTTGACACATTTATGAAATTGCTTATTCCAGTCACTAATAAGCACCCATTAAGAAAATGACTGTAAAAACTGTTAAATCCCTGTGGAATGATGAGGAAATGAAAAATGTTATGGTTGAGAGGGATGAGGAAAATAAGTCTGGCTGCACAACCGATTTGGAAAACATTCTTCAAATTGAGAAATCATGTGAATAAAAAGAAGAAACTACACTATGAAACAAAGATAAATGACATAAAGAATGATAATAAAAAGCTTTGAGCACCTTAAATGAACAAAAAAAATCTAACTCAGATCTATCATTCATTGAATCACATGGCTCATTCATCACAACATCCACTGATATTGCCAACTACTTAAAGGATTTTTTAATTGACAAGATTACCAAACTTAGACATGACATGCCAGCTACAAACGCTGATAATACACATCCAAGGATTATTGATAAAAGTATGAAAGCCAAGCATTGTAATTTGGATTTCCGTAAAGTGAGTGTGGAAGAAGTGAAATAATGTCGCCTATCAACAATGACAAGCCCCCTGGGTCTGACAACCAGGATGGAAAATTACTGAGGATAATAGCGGACGATATTGCCACTCCTATTTGCCATATCTTCAGTCTAAGTCTACACTCCAGGCCTGGAGGGAAGCTAAAGTAATTCCGCTACCCAAGAATAGTAAAGCCCCCTTTTCTGGCTCAAATTGCCAACCAATCAGCCTGTTACCAACCCGTAGTAAATTTCTGGGAAAAATGGTGTTTGACCAGATACAATACTATTTTACTGTAAACAAAGTGACAACTGACTTTCAGTACGCTTATAGGGAAGGACATTCAACAAGCACAGCACTTACACAAATGACTGATGATTGGCAGAGAGAAATTGATGATGAAAAGATTGGGGAGGCTGTTTTGTTAGACTTCAGTGTGGCTTTTGACATTGTCGATCATAGTCGATCACATTATCGATCATAGTCTTTTCACTTGTACTTGTCCCCCGTGGGAATCATACCCACCACCCTGGCGTTGGAAGTGCCATGCTCTTCCAACTATGTGCACAATGTGCATTGTAATATTGTTATATAGTGGTATCATACCTTTTGTTTTCTGGATTTGTGGTGGTGTGACAGTGTTATATGTACTTTTGATTTATGTGTAATATATGTGTCTTAATGTGTACCCCTGGAAGAGTAGCTGCTTCCTTGGCAGCACCTAATGGGGGATCCCTAGTAAAAATACAAATTCCATTCCCAATGCTTACAACTATTGGTAGTGCTAACACATGGGGGGTGTGTGTCTTTTCCCGAAGGAGTGAGTACGACGGAGATCTGCAGTCCCAGCTGCTGAGCAAAGCCAATGAGGAGGACAAGAACTGCAGCAGGGCTCTCGCAGTGGTCAGTGCAGTGGTCAGAGCTGCCAAGGATCTCCTTCACAGGGCGTTCACTGTCGATGGTAAGAACTGAGAGGTCTCTGTGAACAAGGCAAAATCTGCCAACGTTATTTTCATAATAAGTGACGTATKACAGGAGGGGCATCGAACTATAGCCTATTGGCAAATTGTACACAATCAGCTTGTCCAACAATTGGGAAAATGTCGCCGCCTTCTGTCTGATACTTTACCTTATAGCCAATGCACGCGGTTCCCTTTTCATCCCAACTGTCCATGCCAGAGAGGCGATCCCAGTTGTAAAGCCATACAATTAGTTTCAAGTTTTAATGTCACATGCACAAGTACAGTGCATTTACTTTCTTGTACTTGAAACTAATTGCATGGCTTTTACAAATCGCTTAATATTAGGAGKTACGAAATAAATATAGTAGCAATGGAAAACTAGGATTCCTTTTCAATAGTAACTATCAAAACTGTGTTTTCACACGCCATTGTATTAAACATTTTGCGCAATGACTGGGCTTATAAGGACATATTATGTTCTCTTTCAATTATTTGTTTGACATCTCAATAGTGAATTCACCAGAGTCTCCRAAGTAGCTTAAAGAACTAATCATGCCTATCTGTCGGAGACAGACGGGTGGAGTGGCCAATGAGGGAGCCCCTCCCCTCACAGTAAAGAGCCACCCGCCTGCCTTCTGATCGCCAGCACGACTTGATCTGTTTTCCTGTTTAACTGTTCACCGCATAGCGCAGTGTTTATCAGCACTTCTATTTTGTGTTAGGTGACTTTATCGAAATGAAACGTTTTCTATTGGGGTAGGAATTTGCTTCACCTCTATCGTCACACGGCTAGCTGCAGAGACTTGGCTAGCTTAGGTGTAAGGGTGACTGTCAAAGACTCCAGCCACCCGAGTCATAGACTGTTCTCTCTGCTTCCACACGGTAGGTCCAAGAGGCTTCTAAACAGCTTCTACCCCAAAGCCATTTTATTTATTTTTATTTTTTATTTCACCTTTATTTAACCAGGTAGGCTAGTTGAGAACAAGTTCTCATTTGCAACTGCGACCTGGCCAAGATAAAGCATAGCAGTGTGAACAGACAACACAGAGTTACACATGGAGTAAACAATAACAGTCAATAACATGGTAGAAAAAAAGGAATCTATATACAATGTGTGCAAAAGGCATGAGGTAGGCAATAAATCGAATAATTACAATTTAGCAGATTAACACTGAGTGATAAATCATCAGATGATCATGTGCAAGAAGAGATACTGGTGTGCAAAAGAGCAGAAAAGTAAATAAATAAAAGCAGTATGGGGGGTAGGTAGGTAAATTGGGTGGGTAGTTTACAGATGGACTATGTACAGCTGCAGCGATCGTTAGCTGCTCGGATAGCAGATTTTTAAAGTTGTTGAGGGAGATAAAAGTCTCCAACTTCAGAGATTTTTGCAATTCGTTCCAGTCGCAGGCAGCAGAGAATGGAAGGAAAGGCGTCCAAATGAGGTTTTAGCTTTAGGGATGATCAGTGAGATACACCTGCTGGAGCGCGTGCTGCGGGTGGGTGTAGCCATCGTGACCAGTGAACTGAGATAAGGCGGCACTTTACCTAGCATAGCCTTTGTAGATGACCTGGCAGCCAGTGGTCTGACGACGAACATGTAGCGAGGCCAGCCGACTAGGCATACAGGTCGCAGTGGTGGGTCGTATAAGGTGCTTTAGTAACAAAACGAATGGCATGTGATAAACTGCATCCAGTTTGCTGAGTAGAGTGTTGAAGCTATTTTTAGATGACATCGCGAAGTCGAGGATCGGTAGGATAGTCAGTTTTACTAGGGTAAGTTTGGCGGCGTGAGTGAAGGAGGCTTTGTTGCGGAATAGAAAGCCGATTCTTGATTTGATTTTGATTGGAGATGTTGATATGAGTCTGGAGGAGAGTTTGCAGTCTAGCCAGACACCTAGGTACTTATAGATGTCCACATATTCTAGGTCGGAACCGTCCAGGGTGGTGATGCTAGTCGGCGTGCGGGTGCAGCAGCGAACGGTTGAAAAGCATGCATTTGGTTTTACTAGCGTTTAAGAGCAGTTGGAGGCCACGGAAGGAGTGTTGTATGCATTGAAGCTCGTTTGGAGGTTAGATAGCACAGTGTCCAAGGAGGCCGGAAGTATATAGAATGGTGTCGTCTGCGTAGATGTTTAAAAGATCAGGGAAATCGCCCGCAGCAAGAGCAACATCATTGATGTATACAGAGAAAAGAGTCGGCCCGAGAATTGAACCCTGTGGTACCCCCATAGAGACTGCCAGAGGACCGGACAACATGCCCGCCATAAGACTCCTGAACAGCTATTCAAATGGCTACCCAGACTATCTGCAGTTTTCCCAATCAATCAAATGTATGTATAAAGTCTGTCACAAAGTGCTATACAGAAACCCAGCCTAAAACCCCAATCAGCAAGCCTGTGTATACGGCCTCACCTCAATCGCCAGATAGAGGTGACTTTATGCATGTCTCTCGGCTTTCCGTCACTGGAAGACCAGCCTGATTTGTGTTCCTGGCACTCCCGTAGGGTTAGTGGCAATGAGTAAAGTGGTAACGACAGATGCGTCACTCACGGGCTGGGGTGCAGTTCACAAGGGAGATGCAATAAATGGTGTATGGACCCACAAATCCACATTGCTTACATAATATATAATTGCCAGATTTTGATCAGAACGGGCAATACGACTGTAGTGATGTAATTCAACTCGCCCCTGCACTTACACAGACTATCTGTCAGAATTACTCTGTGGAGCAGAGCACACCTAGTTGTCCATCATGTGGACACCCCTTCAAATTAGTTGGTTCTGCTCTTTCAGCCACACCCATTGTTGACTTGTATAAAATCGAGCACACAGCCATGCAATCTCCATTGTCAAACATTGGCAGTAGAATGGCCTTACTGAAGCGCTCCGTGACTTCTAATGTGTCACTGTCATAGGGTGACTCAGTTACACCAGCTCTGTCAGGAGGAATGGGCCAAAATTCACCCAACTTATTGTGGGAAACTTGTGGAAGGCTACCCGAAACGTTTGACCCAAGTTAAGCAATTTATAGACAATGCTGCCAAATACTAATTGAGTGTATGTAAACTTCTGACTCACTGGGAACGTGATGAAATAAATAAAAGCTGAAATAAATCATTCTCTCTACTATTATTCTGACATTTCACATTCTTAAAATAATGTGGTGATCCTAACTGACCTAAGGCAGGGAATTTTTACTAGGATTAAATGTCAGGAATTGTTAAACTGAGTTTAAATGTATGTAAACTTCCGACTTCAACTGTAGGTAGGGTAAAGTGACTTGCGTAACCCCGGTTCTCTAATATTATGAGTGAGACACTTTACCACATTCCCATACTCGCAAGATTGTGAGGAAGTTCGGCGTGCTCGTGAATTATCAGAGGGCAGGCGGGTGGCTCTTTAGTATGAGGGGAGGGGCTCCCTCATACACCATCGACATGTCTGTCTCTGACAGACGTATATGATTTGCTTGAGCTACTAAGGAGATTCTGGTGAATTCCACTAGTGAGATGTCTCACTCTTAATATCAGAGAACCGGAGTTACGGAAGTTTCACTCCACTCAGCAACCAGCTGTTTGAGCTGCACGCTCTCGCTGCCCGACCAGGTGATACTCCAGTCAAACTATAGGCTCTTTGTGCGGCGCACATGATAAATGTAATACAGCAAATAAACAAAAATACATGTGCCAGTTTAATTCCACTACGTTACTCAGATTCACCTAGAATCCGTTAATCATGACCGTTGCATTTGTTTCAGCGGATAACCGACTAGTTATTGTGCTCCTGGAAGACTTTAATACAGGGCATGTTCATTGTGGACTGCACTTGTAAAATATAATAATTCTGCTCTGTATGTAATTGTATCTGTTTGAATTGTTGATTTTTGTTACACAGGGCACCATTGAAAAACAGACTGCTCTCAACTGGGATTTCCTGTATAAATGTTTAAAACAAAAAGAAAACCAGCCCTATATGTCTTTGTAATTAAAACCTGTGCTCCTGTCTGAAGCAGAGGACATGCCTGAGCTGCTGAGCTCGTCCAGCCTTTTCTCCACGCTGCTCCCCCTCATCCTGGCCTACATCGGCCCTGTGGCTGCCTCGGTACCCAAGGTGAGATGTGGTAAAAAATATCTGTGAAATAGGCTTTACATTTTGTTTTACTGCTGTATCTCGTCAAAGGTCCCCAAGGTGAGAGTAAGGTGTTTCTTTTTTTTCTTTCTAGATGAAGCACATTGATCCAGCCTAGCACTCTTTTTGAACCTAGCTTTTTATTGTTTATCAATGGTCAAAGCAAACCCAAAACGACTGTCAATAATCACACACGACATGGGGGTGCTTTCCTGGGGTGACATGACACAGATCCGGCCCATCTCCACATTGAGCTCTGGCCATAGCTCTTTGAGGAACCTTTCCAGGAGGATGTAAGGTAGACGCTTGTTGGCACTGGTCTCCTGAAGTATGTTGAAGGCCTTGATGCTGCCATATCTGGCTTTCTGCCACGCTTTTCTGTAGTTCATCTGAAATGTTGTTGAGTACCTTCTGTTGGGCTCTCTCCAATGAGTGTTTTCCGAACCCTCTTGATCACGCCTCTGTGCTCAAAGATCTCCCCTATGAGAATGAAGCAGGATTCTGCCCCGCTCTTCCTATCCGTCTCATCCTCATAGTCTGACAGGTCACTGTCTTCCTCAGTCTCCTCTTGGTAGGATAAGGAGTCTCCAGGCAGCCATCGTCTTCAGGAAGTGACCTTCAGGTGCTCCGGAGAGGGGCTAAGGAAGGCATAGAGCGCCTAGCTCTGACACGTCCGCTCGTCGGTCAGCATTTTGGTATTGACTTCTTAAGGAGCTTTTGGTCAACAGATTTGAATGGCAGTTTACTGATGGAGGGAAGCTGGACTTTTTTCAAGGAGGGGAATTAGTTGGTCATCTTCCTGTGCAGAGCCACAGGGTTCCTGTGAGCTACCTGGTTATGCTCTTCCGGCTGTTCTCGAAGTCATACATTTGCAGGAGGCTCACACTGATGAAGTAACATCTTCTCCTCAGCCCTGGTGATGAGGGTCCTCCAGTACCCCAGGTTCTCACACCACCAGTTCGGGAAATGCGCAGCTGCAAGTCGCTTTGCTTCTTCTCCATTGCCCCTATCTCCTCATTCAGCTTATGCATGTCCTGGTTATCGGGCTTGGGGTCAATTTGGATGGAGCCCAGGGCCTGGCATTTACACAACAGGGCTTCACTTGTCCAAAATAGTTGGACTCGTTCCAAAATGGACCTGGGGCTTTCCCACCTGGACCCGATATGCATAAATTAATTTTCTTAATATAGAGACCCATTCCAAATGGACCCGAGGACAACTAGACCCGTTCCGTATAGACTTGGTCGGATCCAGACCTGGTCCAATCCAAGTGATGGAAGTATAGTAGATGGCTGCAATTGCTGTTATACATAATCCAATACGATTACGTCATTCATTACTTAATTTGTAAATCGGGAGATGCCGGAACAAGAAGTGAGAGTGGGGTGACCTATCTAGCTCCGAGGTACTAGAACGCATACATAAAAATAAAATAATAAATGTGTTTAATAAAGCATTGTATACATATCACATTTGCATAGTGGCATAGAGAAGTAGAGGCACTAAGAAGTTGCACACATGGGGGGAACATTTTTGTGGCCTAGGAACATTCAGCCTTTTATAAACGCATTTCATTGCAATTCTAATAATTTTGCATAACTGTAGACTTTGTCAGAATGACAGCCTACTTTGACACTGAGAATCTGAGATCAATAAAAACGACCATGTCTTGAATCCATCAATAGCCTAGACCTAGGTATGTGGAGACGCACATATTGTAGGCTACAATTTGAAGAGGAAATTATAGTCCTAAAAATGCTCACCCAGTGATGCGCAGCTCACTTGCCGGTGATGGCCGATGCATTCGTGCCAAAAGCCTATCTCTCTGTTATTTTACTTTGCATGCATATATATATATATATATATATATATGTGTGTATATATATATATATATATATGTGTGTATATATATATATGTATATATATGTGTGTGTGTGTATATATACACACACACACACACAGTGGGGAGAACAAGTATTTGAAACACTGCCGATTTTGCAGGTTTTCCTACTTACAAAGCATGTAGAGGTCTGTCATTTTTATCATAGGTACACTTCAACGGTTGAGGAGACGGAATCTAAAACAAAAATCCAGAAAATCACATTGTATGATTTTTTAAGTAATTAATTAGCATTTTATTGCATGACATAAGTATATGATACATCAGAAAAGCAGAACTTAATATTTGGTACAGAAACCTTTGTTTGCAATTTACAGAGATAATACGTTTCCTGTAGTTCTTGACCAGGTTTGCACACACTGCAGCAGGGATTTTGGCCCACTCCTCCATACAGACCTTCTCCAGATCCTTCAGGTTCGGGGCTGTCGCTGGGCAATACGGACTTTCAGCTCCCTCCAAAGATTTTCTATTGGTTCAGGTCTGGAGACTGGCTAGGCCACTCCAGGACTTGAGATGATTTTACGGAGCCACTCCTTAGTTGCCCTGGCTGTGTGTTTCGGGTCGTTGTCATGCTGGAAGACCCAGCCACGGACCCATCTTCAATGCTCTTACTGAGGGAAGGAGGTTGTTGGCCAAGATCTCACGATACATGACCCCATCCATCCTCCCCTCAATACGGTGCAGTCGTCCTGTCCCCTTTGCAGAAAAGCATCCCCAAAGAATGATGTTTCCACCTCCATGCTTCACGGTTTGGATGGTGTTCTTGGGTTGTACTTCTTCCTTCTTCTTCCTCCAAACACGGCGAGTGGAGTTTAGACCAAAAAAGCTCTATTTTTGTCTCATCAGACCACATGACCGTCTCCCATTCCTCCTCTGGATCATCCAGATGGTCATTGCCAAACTTCAGACGGGCCTGGACATGCGCTGGCTTTGAGCACGGGGACTTGCGTGCGCTGCAGGATTTTAACCATGACGGCGTTATGTGTTACTAATGGTTTTCTTTGAGACTGTGGTCCCAGCTCTCTTCAGGTCATTGACCAGGTCCTGCCGTTGTAGTTCTGGGCTGATCCCTCACCTTCCTCATGATCATTGATGCCCCACGAAGTGAGATATTGCATGGAGCCCCAGACCGAGGGTGATTGACCGTCATCTTGAACTTCTTCCATTTTCTAATAATTGCGCCAACAGTTGTTGCCTTCTCACCAAGCTGCTTGCCTATTGTCCTGTAGCCCATCCCAGCCTTGTGCAGGTCTACAATTTTATCCCTGATGTCCTTACACAGCTCTCTGGTCTTGGCCATTGTGGAGAAGTTGGAGTCTGTTTGATTGAGTGTGTGGACAGGTGTCTTTTATACAGGTAACGGGTTGAAACAGGTGCAGTTAATACAGGTAATGAGTGGAGAACAGGAGGGTTCTTTAAAAAAAAAACTAAACAGGTCTGTGAGACCGTGAAATTCTTACTGGTTGGTAGGTGATCAAATACTTATGTCATGCAATAAAATGCAAATGAATTACTTAAAAATCATACAATGTGATTTTATGGATTTTTGTTTTAGATTCCGTCTCTCACTGTTGAAGTGTACCTATGATAAAAATTACAGACCTCTACATGCTTTGTAAGTAGGAAAACCTGCAACATCGGCAGTGTATCAAATACTTGTTCTTCCCACTGTATATAATGTAGGTACATGATGTAATGATGCCACGTTAAAATGTTGCGCTACACGTGCAACACAGCATTCCTAACCTAGCACACAATGTCTGCTGTGTGGATCGAGCTGTCACCAAGTCGAGCAGTCATTTGAAAGGGTAAGAAAATTTCAGCGAGACAACTCAAAGGCGAAATCCACAGTAAAATTCATTGCCCTTGACAATCAACCGTTTTCTGTCGTGGGTGGTAGAGCACTGGTACGCACTACCAAKTGCGCTATTTTTCAGATGTTACCCTACCGGAGTTAGCTTCACGACATACATACTATGGAACCACCTATTGGGCCTTTGCGTGTCAAAAAAGATACACGTCAAATTACACTATTTGACAATAACACTATTTCACACATTAAATAAGCTTTTAATTTCACACGTCAAATAACACAGTTCTATTATAGAATGGTGTGTGTTCTGAATTTGCACCTGTAAGCCAAGCACCACCACTACTATCAGTAGCACTGTCAAAACTGTACAAACAAGTCTGCTAACACCGGCCACGAACGATGTGTTTACAATACCGCGTTGGTAATAAAGCATTATTTGTTCGACCGCAACTTCTGGGTAGATAGCTAGCTTTTGCTTGGTACCAAGCTAGCACCAATACAACCAGCCTGAAAACAATGACCAGTAGAAACTGCAGTAATTTTCATTATTCTTAGCAATGATTTTGGAATCCTTGTAAGTATTTGCTAGGTTGTTCACCTATTGTTCACCTATTGTTCACCTATTGAAATTGAACTTCAGTTATTGAAAATGAACAGCTAGCCAGCTACTTAACCCGGTTGCCCAAAGCTAACGTTATAATCGGCCAGCTATGTGTTGTGAAGGTAGGCACAATATTGGAATTTGGGTGTTTGCTTTCAAAATAAAAGTACCTCTTTGAATGTGATGCAGAAGGTTACATTTGGTGGCTTCATACCATATATAGACTAGATAATGTTAAACAAGGTTGGAATGTGAAGCAATGAAATGGGGTATCAATCTACTCGGTGACACCCACAGAACACAAATATTTGCGTTGTAGCTCTTATCGAGGGACTGTGACTGTGTGAAATCACCTCCCCAGTTAGACTATTGTGTGTATTGACATTCATATTGCACTGTAAAACTACCCAAGGATTGGGGATCAATGAAATGGGGTGTCAGTCTACTCAATTCGCAATATATTTTTTCCCAATGTCCCCCTCAGTTATCAGACTCCAAAACATTCATGCAGTATTGTTTTTATTGGCAATAGTGTTCAATACTAGGGTGGGGAACTTTCTGGTAAATTTCCAGAATTTTGGTTAAATTCATCAAAAAAGTTAACTTATAACAGTGAACCTTTTTTGTGGGATACACATAAGGCAACGACGCTGGGCCAATTGTGCGCCGTCCTATGGGACTCCCAATCACGGCCAGATGTGATACAGCCTGGATTCGAACCAGGGACTCCAGCAGGTATATCTCACTGGTCATCCCCAAAGCCAACACCTCCTTTGGCCGCCTTCCAGTTCTCTGCTGCCAATGACTGGAACGAATTTCAAAAATCACTGAAGTTGGAGACTTGTATCTCCCTCACTAACTTTAAACATCAGCTATCTGAGCAGCTAACCGATTGCTGTAGCTGTACACAGCCCATCTGTAAATAGCCCATCTAATCTACCTACCTCATCCCATATTGTTTTTATTTAATTTTTTGCTCTTTTGCACACCAGTATTTCTACTTGCACACCAGTATTTCTACTTGCACATCATCATCTGCACWTCTATCACTCCAGTGTTAATTTTTTAAATTGTATTTACTTCGCTACAATGACCTATTTATTGCCTTACCTCCTCACACCATTTGCACACACTGTATATATATACTTTTTYCCCTATTGTGTTATTGACTGTACGTTTGTTTATCCTGTGTGTAACTCTGTGTTGTTTGTGTCACACTGCTTTGCGTTATCTTGGCCTGGTCGCAGGTGTAAATGAGAACTTGTTCTCAACTGGCCTACCTGGTTAAATAAAGGAGAAATAAATTTTAAAAAAATACGATTTTTTACAAGGATTAAATGTTAGGAATTGTGAAAAACTGAGTTTAAATGTTTTTTGGCTAGAAAAAAATGTTTAACTTGAAAGGGGGAGAGCAAGAGATGTAGGTGCCCATTACTATTACCCCTATATGTTTAGATGTAAACGTAATTCAAGATCATACACCATACCCAGTGGGTCAACTTCCTGCTTACAGATAACAATAACATATAAGTGTACCTTTTAAGGGAAACAGAACCAGTGTGATTCATTTGATCATGTTTTTTTCCCAATCAGGCCGCAGTGGAAGTCTTTGGTCTGGTCCAGGAGTTACTTCCTGCTGTCTCCGCTTTGAACCAGAAGTATGCCCCACTGGCTTTCAACCCCAACCAATCAACAGACAGCACCACGGGCAACCAGCTGGAGCAGGGCCTATCAGCTTGCACCACCTCCAGTCACTATGCTGTGATAGAGAGCGACCACCCTTACAAGCAGGCCGGAGTCACACAGTATATGGTAAAGCATTCACACACGGTGAAGTGGGACTGTTCCCAACGTAGGAATTCTTAGTCAACGGTAAAGAAAAGTATATATCTAGCAGAACTGGACTTATTATATGAACCAGGATGTACTTTTTTACAAATTTGGATCCCCATTAACTTTTGCAGAAGCATCAGCTACTCTTCCTACGCATAATTGTGTCATGGCTTTAACCATCCTCTCCCCCTTAACACCTCAGCTGTCATTCCCGGACTGCGTGCGGTGGACCACCATCGAGTTTGACCCCCAGTGTGGCACAGCCCAGCCAGAGGATGTCCTCCGCCTGCTCATCCCAGGCCATTCGCTCCACCTGTCCAGCCTGAGCACCAAGCCCCTGGCCCACGACACCATCAACACCTGGGTGGAGCTCAAGAAGATCTCTGGCTCCAATGGCTGGCCCACCACTGTCCTAGTGCTGCCAGGTAAGATAAAAGCGGTCCAACGCAAGGAAACAAGTCATTTGAACCAATMAAAAGGTTAGGTTCAAATGACACGCAAGGAAACAAGTAATTTGAACCAATCAAAGGTTAGGTTATTGATCGGGGCAGCTCAATATCTTCAATGGACAGCTCTGCTCAGTCACTTGCTACATGAATTAATCTCAGCTAACCTACAATAAAGTAGTCCCCCTGTCCTCCCTGCTGACAATATCACAGGATCACCCTTCTGTTCTTCCTTTGGCATCCCAGGAAACGAGGCCCTGTTCTCCTTAGAAACTGCCTCTGACTACGTAAAAGACGAGAAGGCCTGTTTCTACGGCTTCAAGTGTGTTGCCGTGGGTTACGAATTCAACCCCGGACCAGATGAGGTAAGGGGGAACTTTGCTTTGCTATGTTAAAAGGGTTGTTTCCCCCAAAAACAAGATTTACCCACTTTTCCTGTTCTTGTACTATCATTTGTTGTCAAATAAATGTTTTTACAACAAATGATACCTTTCTCTCTGTGTGTGTGCGCACATTTAAGGTTATTATCCAGCTGGAGAAGGAGTTGGCATACTTGGGCAGTGTGTGTGCTGCTGCTCTCATGAAGAAGGATCTGGCTCTTCCTATAGGTGAGGGAGATCATAGAACATGGCAAAACCGATGGGTAACACAGGAGAACTTATATTGAGCATGTACTGTATCAACTCATATTCTTTCAATACAAGTACCAGGTGCTTGTTCTCATTATTGAAGTTGCAGTCAAATATATTTGCACCTTTACACTTTACAATGGAGCAGAATGTTCTCTTTTCTCTTTTCAAAACTGGTTCATAATTTAGTTCAGGCCATTTTGTGATTTTGAAGTGAAAATTCTAAATGTCATTTTTTTCTTGGTCCTGTGCAGTTGTAAATCATACAAATACACTTGTGATCACCAAACGTTTTTTTCAATTTAATCTTATTTTGTGAAGAAATAGTGCCAATATATTTGACTGCAACTGTATACAGGTGAAGTTGGAAGTTTACATACACTTAGGTTGGAGTCATTAAAAATAGTTTTTCAACCACTCCACAAATTTCTTGTAAACTATTGTTTTGGCAAGTCGGTTAGGACATCTACTTTGTGCATGACACAATACATTTTTCCAACAATTGTTTACAGACAGATTATTTCACTTGTAATTCACTGTTTCACAATTCCAGTGGGTCAGTTTACATACACTAATTTGACTGTGTCTTTAAACAGCTTGGAAAATTCCAGAAAAATGTGATGGCTTTAGAAGCTTCTGATAGGCTAATTGACATAATTTGAGTCAATTGGAGGTGTACCGGTGGATGTATTTCAAGGCCTACCTTCAAACTCAGTGCTTCTTTGCTTGACATCATGGGAAAATCTAAAGAAATCAGCCAAGACCTCATAAAATTTCCTCCACAAGTCTGGTTCATCCTTGGGAGCAATTTCCAAACACCTGAAGGTACCATGTTCATCTGTACAAACAATAGTAAGCAAGTATAAACACCATGGGGCCACACAGCCGTCATACCGCTCAGGAAGGAGACGCGTTCTGTCTCCTCGAGATGAACGTACGTTGGTGTGAAAAGTGCAAATCAATCCCAGAACAACAGGAAAGGACCTTGTAAAGATTCTGGAGGAAACAGGTACAAAAGTATCTATATCCACAGTAAAATGAGTCCTATATCGGCATAACCTGAAAGGCTGCTCGGCAAGGAAGAAGCCACTGTTCCAAAACCGCCATAAAAAAGCTAGACTACGGTTTGCAACTGCACATGGGGACAAAGACCGTACTTTTTGGAGAAATGTCCTCTGGTCTGATGAAACAAAAATGGAACTGTTTGGCCATAATGACGATTGTTATATTTGGAGGAAAAAGGGGGAGGCTTGCAAGCCGAAGAACACCATCTTAACCGTGAAGCACGGGGGGTGGCAGCATCATGTTGTGGGGTGGCAGCATCATGTTGTGGGGTGCTTTGCTGCAGGATGGACTGGTGCACTTCACAAACTAGATGGCATCATGAGGGAGGAAAATTATGTGGATATATTGAAGCAACATCTCAAAACATCAGTCAGGAAGTTTAAAGCTTGGTCGTAAATGGGTCTTCCAAATGGACAATGCAAAGCATACTTCCTTAGATGTGGCAAAATGGCTTAAAGACAACAAAGTCAAGGTATTGGAGTGGCCATCACAAAGCCCTGACCTCAATCGAAAATGTGTGGGCAGAACTGAAAAAGTGTGTGCGAGCAAGGAGGCCTACAAACCTAACTCAGTTACGCCAGCTCTGTCAGGAGGAACTTATTGTGGAAGGCTACCCGAAACGTTTGACCCAAGTTAAACAATTTAAAGACAATGCTACCAAATACTAATTGAGTGTATGTAAACTTCTGACCCACTGGGAATGTGATGAAAGAAATAATAGCTGAAATAAATCATTCTCTCTACTATTATTCTGACATTTCACACTCTTAAAATAAAGTGGTGATCCTAACTGACCTAAGACAGGGAATTTTTACTGGGATTAAATGTCAGGAACTGTGAAAAACTGAGTTGAAATATATTTGACTAATGTGTAAACTTCCGACTTCAACTGTATGTGCTTGTATGATTATAATTTGCACTAAATGGCATATCATATTTTATCATCTGTACTTTTTTTTTCAGGGAATGAACTTGAAGAGGACCTTGAGATTCTTGAAGAGACCTCTCTCCAGGTATTCTGATGCCATTTAACTTTTTCATAATCACATTGTGACATAACTAAAGCTCTCAAGTGTGTAAGCATGAGGTGTGAAAAAGACGGCCAGCCCTCAAACTTATCATCAAGCCTCTGTCAGCATGTAACGATGACATACAGTGCTGCTTAAAAGTATGTGGACAGATTTTTTCAGGACATCCCTGCCAGCCAAACATTCTCCTTACCCGGACGATGCTGGGCCAATTGTGCGCCGCCCCATGGGTCTCCCAGTCGCGACCGGCTGCAACAGAGCCTGGACCCAGAATCTCTAGTGGTACAGCTAGCAGTGCGATGCAGTGCTTTAGACCATTGTGCCACTCTGGAGGCCACCACCTGGACAGACCTGAAGGTTTCTGGAAGCCCATTCTCTGGACCGATGAGTCCAAAATGGACATTTTTGTTCACAAGCAACACCGCTACGTTTTGCGATAACCCAACACGGCCTACCACCAAAATAACCTTATCCCAACAGTCAAGCATGGTGGTGGGAATGTCAAGATCTCAGCTGCTTTTCCTCCTCTGGATCTGGATGACTCCACATCATTAAGGGAACCATGAATTCTGAGGTATACCAGGAGATTCTGGAACAGAACGTCAGGCCATCAGTCAAGGAGCTAAAGCTGGGTCTAAAATGGGTCTTCCATCAAGACAACGACCCAAAGTATTCATGTAAATCTACCAAAGAATGGCTCAGGAGAAAGAAGATTTGTGTTTTGGATTGGCCATGTCAAGTCCTGACCTAAATCCAATCGAGATGCTGTGGCAGGACCTGAAGCAGGCAGTTCATGCCAGACACCCCTCAAACCTCATTCAATTGGCTATGTTCTGTAAGGAGGAGTTGGCAAATACCCCTCAAAACAGATGTCAGAGACTGATTACTGGCTATAGGAGACGTTTACTCCCAAGTTATCACTGCTAATGGAGATGCCACAAGCTATTGGGGTTCACATAGTTTTGCACACATCAAATCTGAGTTTCGGTTAAATAAACCACTTCTGTTAAATAAACAATGAAAATATATCATATTTTGTTTCTGTCATTTACTTGGAATGTCTTTATTACGAATTGGGGTTTATTTTAATATTTATCACAAATGAATGACCAGCCCTGTAGGGTTCTCATACTTTAAAGCAAGACTGTACTTCCCTTTCCCTCCCCCTCTCACTCCAGGTGTGTAAGGCCCACTCAGGTATCCTGGGCAAGGGGCTGGCCCTGTCCCACTCCCCCACCATCCTGGAGGCTCTGGAGGGCAACCTGCCCCTGCACCTGCAGACCAACGAGCATTCTTTCCTTGAGGACTTAATCACCTGCGAGCAGAACTCCAGCGGAGGACGCCTGGCCAGGTGAGAGAGATGGAGACGGCATGTAGACACAAACACACAGGCACACATGCCCACGTACACACACACACTGCGTGAAACAAAGCTCAGCTCATAGCCAGGTAAGCTGTGAAGAACAGCTATGAATATTCCCACTTAGTGGTACATTTCTTTGTCTCTTAGCCAGGTTGTAAATAAATAGATAAAGAAATGTACCACCCTTCCCCCAGGTGGCTGCAACCGGACTCATACGCGGACCCCCAGAAGACGTCTCTGATCCTGAACAAGGACGACATCTGCTGCGGCTGGCCCACTACAGTGGCCGTCCAGACCAAAGACCAGTACGGAGACGTGGTGCATGTGCCCAACATGAAGGTCAGGGTTTTGAATTGTTCTGTTCTGTTACTTCATGTCATAGAAAGCCTACATCGTCACATGATTGTTTGTAGTGACAGATTAGACCTGAAACATACACTTATGTTTGCCACACACTACCTATTCAGACTGTTAGCTAACCTGCCAATCAGACTGGCTACCAAGCCACTGAAATTTGCTTTAACTTGGGACATGTTCAACTCTGGTCTTAAGCTCTCTAGTTGCCGACCATTAAGTCGCTGAGTGTCCCCTTGTGTGCATCGGAAATGACTGGTTGCTGGTAGCTAGATCACTGATATCCTCACCAGATGTTATACCACTGTAATGTTATCAGATTTTCATTGTGAACATAAATAGACTATGTTAGCTAACATTTGCGAACTGTACACCTTGTTGAAGGCATCCCATGTCTCTCCCTCTCCTCTCCCTCAGGTGGAGGTGAAGGCGGTGCCCGTCTCCCAGAAGAAATCCATGCAGCAGGAGTGCATRAGGAAGCTGCAGCGTCTCCCAGGCAGTGCCAACCCCTCCTCCTCGGGCACTGCTGACCTGACCTTCGGGGGCCTGCCCATGCCCAAGCTGGACGCCACTTACGAGCCCATGATCGTCAAGGAGGCGCGCTACATCGCCATCACAATGATGAAGGTTGGGCAAAGATCAAACAGATTTGTTTAGATGTTTATATTAAAATGAATGTTTTATCTTTATGCGTTGGACTGAAATTAATTTATTAGCTTGTATGTGAAGCATACTGGTTTGTTTTCTACCTGGGCCCTTGTTCACCTCCCTCCACATATCTTCTAGATCTGGAGCGGAAAGCAACATGGCAGAACCTAGGTGAAGCTGTTGCTCACCAGACCCGTGTTTCCTTGTGAAATGATAGAGAAATAGTTTGTTTTTAGAGCGTAACCTACCTGTATTATGTTTTTGACACCATGCTTATCCTCTTTGTCCAGGCCTATGAGAATTACTCGTTCGAGGAGCTTCGCTTTGCTTCGCCCACTCCAAAGAGGTAATAGATGAGATACAGTTCAATCAAGTGCAGCAAAAGTAATTGAATGTAAACAAACTCCTTTACAATTTAGTCGCTTAGCAGACACTCTTATCCAGAGCGACTTACAGTAGTGAGTGCATACATTTTCGTACACCATTTGAACCTAGGTTTGATGACATGAGACGTGAGGTCGAAGTGGATTTGGATTTAAATGTTTTCATCCCTGTGTCTCTCCCCCGCCAGGCCCAGTGAGAACATGTTGATCTGGGCCAACACAGACGGGACCTACAGCGCCAACTGGACCCCCGGGGCTGTGGGCCTCTATACCATCCACGTCACCATCGACAGCATCGAGATCGGTAAACCAGACCAGGGTTGGGGTCACTTCTAATTATATTCAGTCATTTCATTGTAATAAGTGAACAGAAATTCCATTTCCAGTTCCCATTTCCTCTATTTACATTTACATTACATTTAAGTCATTTAGCAGACGCTCTTATCCAGAGCGACTTACAAATTGGAAAGTTCATACATATTCATCCTGGTCCCCCCGTGGGGAATGAACCCACAACCCTGGCGTTGCAAGCGCCATGCTCTACCAACTGAGCCACACGGGACCACCACTATTGAAATTGGACTAGAGAGTTCAAGTCTGTTCATTGAAAGTTTAGCACAATCACTCAAAAAATGTACGTCGGTATTGTGTTTCGTCTAAGATTAGAGAAAATAAATGTATTAGTTAGTACAATGTATTCAACATATATTAGTTGTTAATATTAATGAAAGTTATCTGCTAGCTGAGTGTTGACTATGTGTGTGTTTAACCCACTAGATGCTGGTCTGGAGGTGGAGGTGAAAGACCCTCCTAAAGGCATGATCCCACCTGGCACACAGATGGTTAAACCCAAGGCCGAGCCCCAACCTAGCAAGGTGAGACCGACACACCTGAGAACACATACTCATCTGAGAACAGACCAAAGAACCGGAGAACACACCGTCACAGCCAGTAGTGTCTGTTGTGTGTTCATTTACTGTTTGTATCGGGTCTTCTGTTTCCTCCAGGTGTTGTCAGTGTCTGGCTGCAATCCATAGGATAATTATTTTCACGTCTTGTTCACTCTCATTCTAACTGGCGCTTATCTGTGTGGACATTTTATAATGAAGAAAATTGTGTTGCGCGAGGGTTGTATGTTTAATGCAGTGAATATTTTCCACTGTCCACAAACCATGTTCTGTGATCATTGGGGCTGACTATTATCAAACAGACAATGGGGAAACAAACTGCACATTTCCACTCAGCTCTTTGTCTCTCCCTTCTGATCTTGTGTACAGTGGATCATATCCAGCACCATCAGAGAACTGGGTTGATGGTAGGGTTTATTATTGTTTGAATATTCTTTATTTAACCAGGGAATTTTTATTGAGATGAACAACTCTTGTTTCAAGTCAACCCTGGGTTTGGACTGACCAACCAGCAGTGTTCCGAATGGAGTACTTCTACGCTTTCTCCCACTATTTTGCTGTGTGGGCGTGTGTGGGCGTGTGTGGGCGTGTGTGGGCGTGTGTGTGTGTGTTTGTGTCGTCTTCCCCTCTGCTGCCACTTCTTTTTCTCTTTCCCCTCCTGAGGTTCCTGCAGCTCACTGTCTCCCCGTCTGTCTCTCTGCTTCTCTCAGGTCTGCAAATTTGTGTCCATGGACAGTGCAGGCCTCCGCGTGCGTAGTCACCCCTCCCTGCAGAGCGAACAGATAGGCATAGTGCAAGTCAATGGCACCATCACTTTCGTTGATGAGGTAAAGTGCTCTAGACCAGGCGATTTGATCATGTCATAGCGTTACTCTTCTCTTTGACCTTTAACCTTTTTCCGTTTTTATTTTAATTAGCTAGGACTGAATCCTAACTTGGGATCCAAGTGTGTGACCTTAACCCTTTACACTCTTGGGAATTAGCCTATATGAATAGGGCTAAATTGAAGTGTTTCCTACAGAAGAAATATGAAAAGCGTGTGCATGGTTGTAATTGAAAGAGAACAGTTTGTAGATTATTTTTTAGACCAAAGGTGAGGGCGCAACATTTCACCTGACACAAGACTGAATTCAAACATTACACTGTTGATTTTATGTGCATTTTACATTTACTGTACTTTTCGCCGCATTTGCTGATAAATAAAATCTGAAAATACTCTGTATTTTGCAACCCTAACCTCAAACTTTCGCTCAAGTTGTGGTCAATCTGGGAGTTGAGTTGAAATTTGAGGTATTATGCACAGATCACAAGTCAGGATTCAGTCCTTGCAATCTACAGAGTCATTTTGTATGACTGTTTTGAGTACAGAAGAACTGTGCAGTTAGTCTACCACTTTCTAGTGATTACTGCTTCTCTTCTGAGCTCACTTATTTGTTACCTTTGTGTTGTTTTATACACATGCGAGACACAGAGGCTGCAGCGAGAGAGAAAAAACGAAATTAAACCTTAAAGCTCAGTGATGTTACTCTGAGATTAGTGTGCTTTCACACAACATGACACTCCAAACATGCTGCCAAGCATGCTCCATTTATTTTAGGACTGGTTTTAAACCTGGGTTTTACATTTTGCACCACTCAGTATAGGTAACTCTGCCTTCCTTGTTGATTCTGGGTTTCTGGAGCCATTCAGCCCAGTTGACTCTGTTTCCATAGTGACAGGAGGGGGGTATGCCTGTGCTCTCTTCCCTCTGTTGCTTGTTTTCCCATAGATCCACAATGACGATGGTGTTTGGCTCAGGCTGAATGATGAGACAGTAAAGAAGTATGTGCCCAACATGAATAGGTACACTGAAGCCTGGTGCCTCTCTTTTAACCAGCACGTGGGCAGGAGCCTGCTGGTCCCAGCCGACGTAAGTAAAATGACGATCAGTCAGTCAGTCTATATGATAGCAGGGTAGTCTACCCCCTATGCTGCTCTTTTGGGGAAAGCGTCACAGATCATGAGAGACCCCTCACTACCAGACCTTCACGCAAACAAATGGCAGCATAAGGGCAACATGCATGCCTTAACTCATGTCTGAGGGGATGAGGAAAATGTTCGTTTTAATGTTACTCVAATGTGTTCGGTTGGACATGGCTCTTGAAAAAAAAAAAACGCATGATCAGTTAATACATGTTTAAGGCATTGAAGTCATCCCCAATGCAGTTATTGACCAAAAAGATAGAGGTAGTAGATGAGCCATTTCAGTGTTTAGTTTGAAATGGTATTAGCTGCACAGTCTGCGGTTATCTTCACCTCTTCCTCATTGCTTTCTTCTCACCCAAGCTTCACAAGCACAGGCACCTCAGAGCAAAATAAAAAAGTTTTGAAATATCATATATTTGCTCCATGACACAAACAACCTCAAAACTCTAAAGGCTGGTTGCTTAGACTCAGAGTCATAAATTGTCTTTTTCATTTGAGCATGCTTTTTATTCCAGTACTAGGCTTAATCTGGGACCAGGAAACTAGCCCTGTCTAATCAGGGACTTCATGGTTGGATAGATTAGAAAATGTTTACATTCATTAATTAAAAGGCATTGCCTATGTATTAACCATCAATTTTAAGAATAAACTGTGTTCTGTCATGAAGCAATCATTGGTCCCCAACACCACTTCATATGGAAATTGTGCTTCTACCACTCCACAATTCTGCCTATGCATTGGGCTGCTGAGGCTTGTAAGGTTCAGAGGCTTCTATGTAAGGGCATTGTCAAAAACAGCATGACACACTACATCCTATATGTGGAAGATATTTTTTTTTTTTCTTTTTTAAAGTGATTTTCTGTCTTTTTACAGCCAGGAGGTGTGTTGGGTCATTGTCCTGTTGAAAAACAAATTGTAGTCCCACTAAATGCAAACCAGATGGGATGGTGTATCGCTGCAAAATACTGTGGTAGCCATGCTGGTTAAGTGTGCCATGAATTCTAAATAAATCACCAACAGTGTCACTAGTAAAGCACCATCACACCTCCTCCTCCATGCTTCACAGTGGGAACCACACATGCAGAGATCATCCATTTACCTACTCTGCGTCTCACAAAGACACAGCGGTTGGAACCAAAAATCTCCAATTTGGACCAAAGGACAGATTTCCACGGGTCTAATGTCCATTGCTTGTGTTTCTTGGCCCAAGCAAGTCTCTTCTTCTTATTGGTGTCCTTTAGTAGTGATTTCTTTGCAACAATTCGACCATGAATGCCTGATTCACGCCGTCTCCTCTGAACAGTTGATGTTGATGTCTGTTACTTGAACTCTGAAGCATTTGTTTGGGCTGTAATTTCTGAGGCTGGTAACTAATGAACTTATCCTCTGCAGCAGAGGTAACTCTGGGTCTTTCTTGTGGTGGTCCTCATCAAAGCCAGTTTCATCATAGAGCTTGATGGTTTTTACGACTGCACTTTAAGAAACTTTCAACGTTCTTGAAATGTTCCTGATTGACTGACCTTCATGTCTTAAAGTAATGATGGACTGTCATTTCTCTTTGCTTATTTGAGCTGTTCTTGCCATAATATGGACTTGGTCTTTTACCAAATAGGGCTATCTTCTGTATACCACCCCTACTTTGTCACAACACAACTGATTGGCTCAAACACATTAAGAAGGAAATCAATTCCAGAAATTAAATTTTAACAAGGCACACCTGTTAATTTAAATTGTTAGGTTCTAGTTCTGAGTAAGCTTAACCAAGTTTAATTCTTCCCAGAGGATCAATACATTAGACAAAGACATGTTGACACACAAACACTGATATTTAACCCTTTATTCTAGTCTTTTCCTACACATCTGAACACCCAATGCATTTATTTTGCTAGACAGAACCTTAGTGTTATCTGTTGTTCTTCACATCATCTGACCTGACCTCTACCCCAAAGTGCTCACTCCTACCCAACTCACGGCTGTCATGGTGCTTGGTACCAGACTGTGTCTCTTCTCCTCCCAGAGGATCCCTGATGGCTAACAATAACATATCCTGACATAATGTAAACGTTATACATTACCCTCTCTCCCTCAGTGACATGAATAAGTACATTTCATATTCTCAGAACCCAACAAAATGCATTCCAGGTGACTACCTCATGAAGCTGGTTGAGAGAATGCCAAGAGTGTGCAAAGCTGTCATCAAGACAAAGGGTTAGGGTTAGTTACTTTGAACAATCTCAAATATAAAATATATTTTGATTTGTTTAACACTTTTTTGTTTACTATATGATTCCATATGTGTTATTTCCTAGTTTTGATCTCTTCAATGTTATTCTACAATGTAGAAAATTGTAAAAATAAAGAACAACCCTGGAATGAGTGTGTCCAAACTTTTGACTGGTACTGTACATGTGAAATGAGTAAATGAATCCTTTGCCGTTTCTTGACGATTTGTTGCTCAGAGTCTCTTTAACGCTAGCCAAGGAGTCAGGGATATCTGCTTGTTGTCGTGGACCCCCTTAACTATATTCCCACGGGTGAGTTGTCTGATGTGTATGTCTTGGCTGCTCTGGTTCTTTTTCATCCGTCTGTTATTTCTACATGGCTTATTGAAACCCCTTCCCCCCCTGTGAAGTTATATAATTTGAGTTATAGTTGACTTTGCGTTTTTGCCGTCAGGGACATGATTTTTTTAACCACAGTTGCATCACTTTCTGAGTAGTTTATTTTAAGAACACTATCATTCTACCTCCATTCTCCTTTAGGAATCAGCTATTCAGTGAAAGTTAAATTGTTATGCTGTCTGTGCTGTGATAACTTTTCTCATTTCACTTGAAATTCGAGCCTTTGATGAAAATTGATAACACGTGTTGATAACACTGACATCATTTGTGTGTTGAGGGTTAATGACATTGATGTCAGTAAGTTACATGTTGCTTTTGTAGGAGAAGGTAGATGACATATTGCCTACTGTATGTGTCTAGTACTGTGGCCCCATATGACATATTGCCTACTGTATGTGTCTAGTACTGTGGCCCCATATGACATATTGCCTACTGTATGTGTCTAGTATTGTGGCCCCATATGACATATCGCCTACTGTATGTGTCTAGTACCGTGCACCCATTTGTGAGAGCATGCCTTGCAAATAAGAGTCTACCTTACCCACACTGCATTTTCTTGATAACTTTGTTGAATCGGACCATTTCCTTTTGGGCATATCTATTTTAGAGAAACATTGATGCAACAATTTGCTGAGTTCATGTAGAATATCAAATTCATAGTATTCCTAGCAATTTGTTTTAAATCTTTAGGTTTACTTTCACTGCACTTTTCACACATGTTCAGTGTGTATGGTTGAGTAAATGTACAGTTGAAACATATTTCAAGCCTGTGCAGTATGAAGTGATACATCATTTTTATTTATGCATTTACCATACTTTGTCATCACACTTTTTGAGAACTTTTTGGTGACATTCAGGTGGTGTTAATGAAGCCTGTGTTCTTGTCCACTTTATGCCATTGAGACAGTATCAGCCCAACAACCAGCTGTGCACTTGATGCTCACAGGGTGTCCTCGAAAATGTGTTAGTCATTGCTGCAACATTTAAGTAAGCGTTTTGCTCTGTCAACATTTAASTAAACGTTAGGCTCTATGTCAACATTTAAGTAAACGTTAGGCTCTATGTCAACATTTAAGTAAACGTTAGGCTCCATGTCAACATTTGTTAGAGTGGATCCTACTGGTTTTGTTGAACTGATAGCTCTGTGGACAGTACGGTAAAGCTGTAACCGCTATGCTGGAACTTTGATCATTTGATAATCTGAAACACTGGCTACATTACATCCTCTCTCATAAGACACATAGTTTCATCCTGATTCCTTATAACTATGTCATCGCATCAGACATCCATTACTACTCGCCCACTGACTGGTCTCCTAACCTAGCCTGATTGGTGTTAATGCTAGTCAATTCCCTCTTGCAGGAGGCCAGGGGACAATTGGAGCAGTCTTCTAACCTAGYCTGATTGGTGTTAATGCTTGTCAATTCCCTCTTGCAGGAGGCCAGGGGCCAATTGGAGCAGTCTTCTAGCCTGATTGGTGTTAATGCTAGTCAATTCCCTCTTGCAGGAGGCCAGGGGCCAATTGGAGCAGTCTTCTAACCTAACCAAGCCTGATTGGTGTTAATGCTAGTCAATTCCCTCTTGCAGGAGGCCAGGGGCCAATTGGAGCAGTGTGTTAAGGAGGTGAGCGCCAGCGGCCGCCCCTCCCAAGAGGCCCCCTCCATGCAGGACAGGGTGAGGCAGGGCGGCGGCGGCCCTGGGCTTTATAAGGTAGTGAAGACGGGCCCCTCGGGTCACAACATCAGAAGCTGCCCACACCTTAGGGGTATCCCCATTGGAATGTTAGTACTTGGGAACAAGGTCAAGGCAGTAGGCGAGGTATGATTGTGTGACTTAAATTATTTGTAGTGGCGGCCGATACATTATAATAAGGCTATCTATAAAAATATTTAAAAGGGCAACACAAACGAGCATAATATCTATATAACTAAACATACAGCACAGTTCTTATGCCTGTCTCTTTTGTTGCCCTCTACCTTGCTCTCTTTGCTAACACAGACCGAGGYGTTGTAATGCGTTTGGTTTCCCCCTTTTGCTTGTAAATTGGTTGACTTGTTTTGCCTTCAGAAAGTATTCATACCCCTTGACTTATTCCACGTTTTGTTACAGCGTGAATTCAAAATTAAATGCATGTTTTTCTCTCACCCAATCTGCACATAATACCCCATAATGACTAAATGAAAACATGTTTTGAAAAAGAAATGCAGAAATATCTGTTATGTAAGTATTCACTCCCCTGAGTCAATACTTTGTTGAAGCCCCTTTGGCATCGATTACAGCTGTGAATTGTTCTGGATAAGTCTCTAAGACTGTGGTCACCAACCGGTCGATCGCTGTCGACTCGTCAATCTCCGAGGCATTTCTAGTCGATCGTCMAACATTTATGTAAAAAACCCAATGATAAAGCCTTGTCTTCCTATTTWATTTTTATTMGTCTCGGGCTGTTGGTGGTAGGTGCAGCCAATTCAGCTGGTGGTAGGCAAACTGTTGCCATTTCATGTGTCCGAAGGTACAAACTCTGCCYTCCCYGTGTGCCTGGAGAGGAAATCATGTGCACTATGCCACCGCTGGMCAATCAGATGGCTCAGATGACCCAGTCTGCAKTAACTTAGCAGGCATAAAAGACTCCTCACTCCTCCCCAACTCACGGCTGTCCTGTTGACTTGTACCAGACTGTGGCCCTTCTCCTTTCCATAGTATCCCTGATGTCTAACAGAATGTAAATGTTCTGCATTCCCCTCTCTCCCTCAGTGACATTAATAAGGATATTTCATATTTCAAGTTTAGAACCAATCAATAGTGACTGGGTGTATTGATACACCATCCAAATTGTAACTAATAACTTCACCATGCTCAAAGGGATAGTCAGCTTTAAAAAATAAACATGTTTTACCCATCTACCAATAGGTTCCCTTGTTTGCGAGGCATTGGAAAACCTCCCTGGTCTTTGTGGTTGAATCTGTGTTTGAAAGTCACTGCTCAACTGARGGACCTTACAGATAATTGTATGTGTGGGGTACAGAGATGAGGTAGCCATTCAACAATCATGTTAAATGCTATTATTGCACACATTGCAGCTTTTCATTTTTAATKAATTTGTAAGAAAATAATTCCACGTTGACATTATGTGGTAGGGTGTTGTGTGTAGGCCAGTAGCAAAAAAAATCTCTATTTAATCAATTTTAAATTCAGGCTGTAAAACGTCAAGGGGTGTGAATACTTTCTGAAGGCATGTACTTTGCCATTGAAAGGGTGAATACACAAAATGACTGTGGGTGTGTGTGCTCTGTCAATTCTCCGGGTGGTGGCTCTTTAATTAACACACTCCAATGGCTACAGCATTTTGCGTTTATACATTTTAGTTTGTTTAAACTATATACAATGATCTTCATTTATTCATCATTGGAAACAAATGAGATATTTCTGAGGTTTACATTTTTTGATCCTTCACTACTTTTTAACATTGGATTCTTGAAATGCTGAAGCCATACTGTATCTCAGATTAATCTTTCCCCTCTTACACCTTCTGTTGACTTTGTTTCTCGGGGCACATTTTGATGCGCTTTAAAATTTCTTGACCCAAAGTGCTGAATGGTGCTTACTTGACCTCTGTTAGGGGGATGTGGTGTGTCATGCTTTTACTAGAATGCCCTCTCTGAACCAATGGCTCTCCGGCTCTTTCTCAATTCATCTTTCCTTGAGTCCACACAGCCTATATCCTCACCTCCTTCTCAAACCGCATTGGAGAAGGAGGTATGAGGGGAGGAACCTAGGACGACCTCCTCCAATAGGGTTGAGACGGTGACAAGGATATAGGACGTGAGGACTACTAGGATACAAGGAATCATGGAAAGACTCACTTAACCCTCTCTCTCTCTAAGCACTTATTAACATTTACACTTTCCATCTGCGTCTGTATGTCTAAAGTGGTGATTTTCTTTCAGGACTTTTACAAAACCAAACAAACAAACATGCATTTACCTTTCAATATGATTGACTTTTAGAGTAAGTTCTTAAATTGATTCTCTTTATACAGTATGACATTGCTCTGTAGGGATGATGTTGTACATTTTGTATAAGGGGATGGGATGGTATTTGTGAGAAATGTGTGTGAGGATGGTGCTGTGTGTGTGAGAGGACTAGCATGTGTGTGTAGATGGTTAAAGAGCCTTGTGTTGTCCATCAGGTGATAAACACAGAGGGGACGTGGGTCCAGCTGGACAAGAATAGCGTGGTGGAGTTCTGTGAGAGCAACAAAGGAGAGGCCTGGGCTCTGGCCCGAGACCATGGGGGAAACCAGT
Organism: Salvelinus sp. IW2-2015; assembly: GCF_002910315.2. Classification (NCBI taxonomy): domain Eukaryota; kingdom Metazoa; phylum Chordata; class Actinopteri; order Salmoniformes; family Salmonidae; genus Salvelinus; species Salvelinus sp. IW2-2015. The sequence continues at coordinate 6,383,791 of NC_036875.1, read as the reverse complement.
ACCTACGCCAAGGGGAAGGTAAGAGCCCCAATAATTACCTTTTTACTTASCTTACTGCTTTGAGACCTCTGTAATCTTTGTAGAACAGGACCCATATTCACAAAGCATCTCAACAGTTSCTAGCAATCCTGTTGACCTGTTTTAAGACAACAACAAAAAACTAAAAGCAAATCAAATTTTATTTGTTGCATGCGCCGAATGCAACATGTGTAGTAGACCTTACAGTGAAATGCTTACTTACAAGTCCTTAACCAACAATGCAGTTTTAAGAAAATACCTAAAAAACAAGTAGGAGTTAAGAATAACAAATAATTAAAGAGCAGCAGTAAATACCAATAGCGAGGCTATATACAGGGGTACCGGTACAGAGTCAATGTGCGGGGGCACCGGTGTCGAAGTAATTGAGGTAATATTTAGATGTAGGTAGAGTTATTAAAGTGACTATGCATAGATAATAAGAGAGAGTAGCAGCTGTGTAAAGGGGAGGGGGGCAATGCAAATAGTCTGTGTAGCCACTTAATTAGCTGTTCAGGAGTCTTATGGCTTGGGGGTAGAAGTAGTTTAGAAGCCTCTTGGACCTAGACTTGATGTTCCGGTACCGCCTGCTGTGCGGTAGCAGAGAGAACAGTCTATGACTAGGGTGGCTGSAGTCTTTGACAATTTTTAGAGCCTTCCTCTGRCACCGCCTGGTATAGAGGTCCTGGATGGCAGGAAGCTTGGCCCCGGTGATGTACTGGGCTGTWCGCACTACCCTCTGTCAGATGCCGGGCAGTTTCCATACCAGGCAGTGATGCAACCTGTCAGATGCTCTCGATAGTGCAGCTGTAAAACCTTTTGAGGATCTGAGGAACAATGCCAAATCTTTTCAGTCTCCTGTTCACGACTGTTTTGGTGTGCTTGGACCATGTTAGTTTGCTGATGTGGACGCCAAGGAACTTGAAGCTCTCAACCTGCTCCACTACAGCCCCGTCGATGAGAATGGGGTAGTGCTCGGTCCTCCTTTTCCTATAGTCCAYACTCATCTCCTTTGTCTTGATCAAGTTGAGGGAGAGGTTGTTGTCMTKGCACCACACTGACAGGTCTCTGACCTCCCTATAGGKWGTCTCATCGTTGTCTGTGATCAGGCCTACCACTGTTGTGTSATCTGCAAACTTAATGATGGTGTTGGAGTTGTACCTTGCCACACAGTCGTGGGTGAACARGGAGTACAGGAGGGGACTGAGCATGCAACACTGAGGGGCCCCCGTGTTGAGGATCAGCGTGGCAGATGTGTTGCTACCTACCCTCACCACCTGGGGGCGGCCCGTCAGGAAGTCCAGGATCCAGTTGCAGAGGGAGGTGATTAGTCCCAGGGTCCTTAGCTGAGTGATGAGCTTTGAGGGCACTATGGTGTTGAACGCTGAGCTGTAGTCAATGAATAGCATTCTCACATAGGTGTTCCTTTTGTCCAGGTGTGAAAGGACAGTGTGGAGTGCAATAGAGATTGCATCATCTGTGGATCTGTTGGTGCAGTATGCGAATTGGAGTGGGTCTAGGATTTCTGGGATAATGGTGTTGTGAGCCATGACCAGCCTTTCAAAGCATTTCATGGCTACAGACGAGTGCTACATGTCAGTAGTCATTTAGGCAGGTTACCTTTGTGTTCTTGGGCACAGGGACTATGGTGGTCTGCTTGAAACATGTTGGTATTACAGACTCAGACAGGGAGAGGTTGAAAATGTCAGTGAAGACACTTGCCAGTTGGTCAGCGCATGCGGCCTTGTGAATGTTGACCTGTTTAAAGGTCTTACTCACATCGGCTGCGGAGAGCGTAATCACACAGACGTCCGGAACAGCTGATGCTCTCATGCATGTTTCAGTGTTACTTGTCTCGAAGCGAGAATATTAGTTATTTAGCTCGTCTGGTAGGCTCGTGTCACTGGGCAGCTCTCGGCTGTGCTTCCCTTTGTACTCTGTAATAGTTTGCAAGCCCTGCTACATCCGACGAGCGTCGAGCATGGTTCGATCTTAGTCCTGTATTGACGCTATGCCTGTTTGATGGTCCGTCGGAGGGCATAGCGGGATTTCTTATAAGCTTCCGGGTTAGAGCTATTAAGTCTATGTCTGGTAACACTAATGTTAATGAATTACCGTCATGTGTTTTGAAGGTCATGTGTTTTGAAGCAAATGCTCACCTTCAATGGCCACTGGCACGCTGGAGAAGTGTGCTCTTCATGGATGAATCCTGGTTTCAACTGTACCGGGCAGATGGCAGACCATGGTCTGGTCGCAGTTGTAAATGAGAACTTGTTCTCAACTAGCCTACCTGGTTAAATAAAGATAAAATAAAATGGTGGCAGTGGGATTATGGTATAAGCTACGGACAACAAACACAATTGCATTGTATCGATGGCAATTTGAATGCACAGAGATACCATGAGAGATCCTGAGGCCCATGGTAGTTCCATTAATCCGCCTCCATCACCTCATGTTTCAGCATGATAATGCACGGCCCCGTGTTGCAAGGGTCTGGACACAATTCCTGGAAGCTGATAATGTCCCAGTTCTTTCATGGCCTGCATACTCAGAGGACATGTCACCCATTGAGTATGTTTGGGATGCTCTGGATTGACACGTACGACWGCGTGTTCCAGTTTCCACCAATATCTAGCAACTTCACAAGCCATTGAGGAGGAGTGGGACAACATTCCACAGGCCACAATCAACAGCCTGATCAACTCTATGCGAAGGAGATGTGTCGCGCCGCATGAGGCAAATGGTGGTCAAAGCAGATTACTGACCTGTTTTCTGATCCATGCTCCTACCTTTTTTTTGTAAGGTATCTGTGACCAACCGATCCATATCTGTATTCCCAGTCGTAAAATCCATAGATTATGGCCTAAAGAATTTATTTTAATTGATTGATTTCCTTATATGAACTGTAACTCAGTAGAGTCTTTGCAATTGTTACAAGTTGCATTTATACACTTTTGGTTAAGTTTACTTCCATTCATTTTTTAAAACCAGTAATGGTTACCTTCAGATGAGTCCTGTACCATTCGGACGGTACAGACGTTTTCGGGAGAAGAGCAATTTTTCCAGGATGTCTCATGGTTTGACAAACACCGTTCTAATTCTGCCACCTTTCACCGCAGATACGGAAGTGCTATATTGTCAATAAACCTTGATTCTGTGGTCAGTGAACCATTTATGTGTTTATTTTGAGGTGTGCTTTGGATCATTGTAATGCTGGAAGATCCAACCATGGCCCAGTTTAAGCTTCCTAGCAGAGGCAGTCAGGTTTTGAGTCCATGATACCATGTATCCTAACAAGTTGTCCAGGGCCTTTGGAATTAAAACATCCCCACAACTTCACAGCGGGGATGAGGTACTTTTCTTCATAGCTACGTTTCTGTCTATGCCAACCCACCTCTGGTGTTTGTTTCCAAAAAGCTCTATTTTTGTTTCATCTGACACCTCACAAGTCCTCAACTGGGGCGGCAGGTAGCCTAGTGGTTAAAGTGTTGAACTAGTAACCGAAAGGTTGCAAGATTGTATCCCCAAGCTGACAAGGTAAAAATATGTCGTTCTGCCCCTGAACAAGGCAGTTTACCCACTGTTCCTAGGCCGTCATTGAAAATAAGAATTTGTTCTTAACTGCCTTGCCTAGTTAAATATAGGTACATTTAAAAAATAAAATAAATACATAAATAAACCTTGAGGCTGGTGTTTTGAGGGTACTATTAACCTGTCTAGGACCAACAGCCAATAAAATTGCAGGGCGCCGAATACAAATCAACAGAAATCTCAAATCAAATTTCTCAAACATACAAGTATTAGGCACCATTTTAAAGATAGAATTCTCGTTAATCCAGCCACAGTGTCTGATTTCATAAATGCTTTACAGCGAAAGCTCCACAAACGATTATGTTAGGTCACCACCAAGTCACAGAAAAACCCAGCCATTTTTCCCGCCAAAGAGGAGTCACAAAAAGCACAAATAGAGATAAAATGAATCACTAACCTTTGATGATCTTCATCAGATGACACTCATAGGACTTCATGTTACACAATACATGTACGTTTTGTTCGGTAAAGTTCATATTTATATCCAAAAATCGTATTTTACATTGGCGTGCTAGATTCAGTAGTTCCAAAACATGCAGTGATATTGCAGAAAGCCACATGAATTCACAGAAATACTCATAATAAATGTTGATGAAAATACAGCTATTATACATGAAACTTTAGATACACTTTTCCTTAATGCAACCGCTGTGTCAGATTTCAAAAAAACTTTACGGAAAAAGCATAATCTGAGAACGGCGCTCAGAGCCCAAACCAGCCAGAGAAATATCCACCATGTTGGGTAGTCAACATTATTCATAAATAGCATAATAAATATTTACTTAACTTTGATGATCTTCATCAGAATGCACTCCCAGGAATCGCAGTTCCACAATGAATGCTTGTTTTGTTAGATAATGTCCATCATTTATGTCCATTTATGTCCAATAGCTTATTTTGTTAGGGCGTTTGGTAAACAATCCAAAAGCGCGATCTGTTCCATTCGGACGAAACGTTCAAAAAGTTATATTACAGGTCGAAGAAACTTGTCAAACTAATAAGTATAGAATCAATCTTTAGGATGTTTTTATCATAAAAGTTCAATAATGTTCCAACTGGAGAATTCCATTGTCTGTAGAAAAGCACTGGAAGGAGAGCTACCTCTCAAGTGAAAGTGCTTGACTGAGAACGAGGCTGTAGGCAGACCCCTTAGTCAAACAGCTCCCATCCGGCCCCCCTTCACATGAGCAGCCTGAAACAAAGTTCTAAAAACGGTTGACATCTAGTGGAAGCCTTAGGAAGTGAAAATTAACCCATATCCCACTGTGTATTCGATAGGGGTGAGTTCAAACCTCAGATTTCCCCACTTCCTGTTTGGATTTTTTCTCAGGTTTTTGCCTGCCATATGAGTTCTGTTATACTCACAGACATCATTCAAACAGTTTTAGAAACTTCAGAGTGTTTTCTATCCAATACTAATAATAATATGCATATATTAGCATCTGGGACTGAGTAGGAGGCAGTTCACTCTGGGCACGCTATTCATCCAAAAGTGAAAATGCTGCCACCTATCCCTAACAAGTTTAAATTAAGCTGTCAGTTGAGGACTTGTGAGGCATCCGTTTTCAGCTGTGCTAACATAATTGCAAAAGGGTTTTCTAATGATCAGTTAGCCTTTTAAAATGAATCTAACGTGTGAATGGATGTTTTGGTTGCTGTTGTTGGTGGAGCCAACGTGGTCCAGCTCTGTCTTCTCTCCCAACAGAACAAAGCCTGCTAGAGCATGGGGCCCAGACCCCCCCAAATAGCCCCTTTTCTGTCCAGGCCTTCAACAGTGCTGCTGGAGCCATTGGGGCCTTCGAGACACAGGGCTTCAACTATAGCATCTCAAACAACAAAGGTGAGGCCAGCCGGGGGACTTGGATACGTCACTGGGTGGGAGAGGGATGYCTACACTGAGTGTACAAAACATTAGGAACACCTTCCTAATATTGAGTTGCACCCCCATTTGCCCTCAACAGCCTCAATTATTCGGGGCATGGACTCTACAAGGTTTCAAAAGTATTCCACAGAGATGCTGGCTGATGTTTACTCCAATGCTTCCCACATTTGTATCAAGTTGGCTGGATGTCCTTTGGGTGGTTGACCATTCTTGATACAAGAAACTGTTGAGCGTGAAAATCCCAGCAGCATTGCAGTTCTCGATAAACTCAAAACCGGTGGGCCTGGCACCTACTACCATACCCCGTTCAAATGCACTTACATCTTTTGTCTTGCCCATTCACCATCTGATTGGCACACATACGCAATCCATGTCTCAATTTTCTCAATGCTTAAAAATTATTCTGTAACCTGTCTCCTTCATCTACAYTGATTTGAAGGTGACATTAATACAGGATCATAGCTTTCACCTGGTCAGTCTGTCATGGAAAGAGCAGGTGTTCCTAATGTTTTGTACAATCAGTGTACATGGACTTGGTAGCTACAGCTGCTTCTGATTTAGGAAACTCCGAAGTTGTTGCCTGAAGCAGAACCTTGGTCATGGTTATTAGGCATAAAACTTGATAAAATGATCAAACATGAGCAGGTAGTGTATCTGTTGCATAGCGTTTTAAAACAAATCAAATCATATTTTATTTGTCACAAGCAGTTGTAGACCTTACGTGAAATGCTTACTTACAAGCCCTTAACCAACAATGCATTTCAAGAAATAGAAAATAATGATTAAATAAACTAAAGTAAAGAGTAAAATAAAACATAACACAATAAAATAACAATAATGAGGCTATATACAGGGGGTACCGGTACTGAGTCAATGTGCGGAGGTACAGGTTATTCAAGGAATTTTGTACATGTAGATAGGGGTAAAGTGATTATGCATAGGTAATATACAGCGAGTAGCAACAGTGTAAAAACAAAAGGGGGGGGGGTTGTCAATGTAAATAGTCCGGGTGGCCATTTTGATTAATTGTATAGCATGGCTTGGGGGTAGAAGCTGTTAAGGAACATTTTGGACTGGGCCGTACGCACTACCCTCTGTAGCGCTTTACGGTTGGATGTCGAGCAGTTGCCATGATGCAACCAGTCAGGATGCAGCTGTAATACTTTTTGAGGATCTGGGGACCCATGCCAAATCTGTTCAGTCTCCTGAGGTGAAAAGGTGTTATTGTGCCCCCTTCACAACTGTCTTGGTGTGTTTGGACCATGATAGTTCGTTAGTGATGTGAACACCAAGGAACTTGAAACTTGACCCGCTCCACAACAGCCCCGTCGATGTTAAAGAGGGCCTGTTCGGCCTTCCTTTTCATGTAGTCCACGATCAGCTCCTTTGTCTTGTTCACATTGAGGGAGAGGTTGTTGTCTCTGACCTCCTCTCAAAAGGCTGTCTCATCGTTGTCAGTGATCAGGCCTACCACTGTTGTGTCGACAGCAAACTTAATGATGGTGTTGGAGTCGTGCTTGGCCACGCAGTTGTTGGGGTACAGGAGAGGACTAAGGACACACCCCTGAGGGGCCACGGTGTTGAGGATCAGCATGGAAGATGTGTTGTTGCCTACCCTTATCACTTGGGGGTGGCCTGTCAGGAAGTCCAGGATCCAGTTGCAGAGGGAGGTGTTTAGTCCCAGGGTCCTTAGCTTAGTGATGAGCTTTGTGGGCACTATGGTGTTGAACGCTGAGCTGTGGTCAATTAACAGCATTCTCACATAGGTGTTCCTTTTGTCCAGGTGGGAAAGGGCAGTATGGAGTGCGATTGAGATTGCGTCTTCTGTGGATCTGTTTGGGCGGTACGCGACTTGGAGTTGGTCTAGGGTTTCCGGGATGATGGTGTTGATGTGAGCCATGACCAGCCTTTCAAAGTACTTCATGGCTACCGATGTGAATGCTACAGGTGTTAGTCATTTATGCAGGTTACCTTTGCTTTCTTGGTCACAGGGACTATGGTGGTCTGCTTGAAACATGGGTATTACAGATTCGGTCAGGGAGAGGTTGAAAATGTCAGTGAAGACACTTGCCAGTTGGTCCGCACATGCTCTGAGGACACATCCTGGTAATCCGTCTGGCCTCGCAGCCTTGTGAATGTTGACCTGTTTAAAGGTTTTGCTCACATCGGCTATGGAGAGCGTGATCACACAGTCGTCCGGAACAGGTGGTGCTCTCGTGCATGCTTCAGTGTTGCTTGTCTCGAAGCGAGTATAAAAGGCATTTAGCTTGTCTGGTTGGCTCGTGTCACTAGGCAGCTCACTGCTGGGTTTTCCTTTGTAATCCATAATAGTTTGCAAGCCCTGTCACATCCGACGAATGTCAAAGCCGTCGTAGTAGGATTAGGATTCAATCTTAGTCCTGTATTGGCGCTTTGCCTGTTTGATGGTTCGTCTGAGGGCATATCGGGATTTCTTATAAGTGTCCGGATTAGTGTCCCGTGCCTTGAAAGCACAGCTCTAGCTTTTAGCTCGATGCGGATGTTGCCTGTAATCATTGGCTTCTGGTTGGGATATGTACGTACGGATACTTTGGGGGGGACGTCGTCGATTAACTTATTGACATTGCGTATTTTATCGTGCTTGTGTCTGTACCAATGTTTGTGTTGCTTCAGTCCCCGCTGTTCCATAAGGTGTTTTTGAATCTGTTTTTTAAAATCTAATTTAACCTGTGTGCCAGTAGTTCAGACAGACAGCTCAGTGCATTCAACATGTCAATACCTCTCATAAATAAAAGTAATGATGAAGTCAATCTCTCCTCCACTTTCAGCCAGGAGAGATTGACATGCATATTACTAATATTACTTACTATTAAGTATCATTAAAGTATAACATGTATCAATATGTTTCCATTCACTCCATTATCCCAGCCCCGTGCTCAAACTGCTGTCTCCCAGCCCTAGTTCATGCATCTCTTACTACCCTTTTTTTCTGTTCTCTTATAGCTGTGTTAACTCCAACTGTCTGTTGTTCTGACTGTCCGTCTTTTGCTCTCCCAATGGTCATCCTCTCTCTCCCTCCTTTCTCACTGTGGTGTGTTTCCTTACCTGTTCTCCCTCCTCCTTTCTCACTGTGGTGTGTTTGCTTACCCGTTCTCTCCCTCCTTTCTCACTGTGGTGTGTTTCCTTACCTGTTCTCTCTCCCTCCTTTCTCACTGTGGTGTGTTTCCTTACCTGTTCTCCCTCCTCCTTTCTCACTGTGGTGTGTTTCCTTACCCGTTCTCTCCCTCCTTTCTCACTGTGGTGTGTTTCCTTACCTGTTCTCTCTCCCTCCTTTCTCACTGTGGTGTGTTTCCTTACCTGTTTCTCTCTCCCTCCTTCTCACTGTGGTGTGTTTCCTTACCTGTTCTCTCTCCCTCACTGTTTCTACTGTGGGTGTTTCCTTACCTGTTCTCTCTCCCTCCTTTCTCACTGTGATGTGTTTCCTTACCGTTCTCTCCCTCCTTTCTCACTGTGGTGTGTTTCCTTACCTGTTCTCTTCCCTCCTTTCTCACTGTGGTGTGTTCCTTACCTGTTCTCTCTCCTCCTTTCTCACTGTGGTGTTGTTCCTTACCTGTTCTCCTCCTCCTTGTCTCACTGTGATGTTCCTTACTGTTCTCTTCCTCCTTTCTCACTGTGGTGTTTTCCTTACCTGTTCTCCCTCCTCCTTTCTCACTGTGGGTGTGTTTCCTTACCGTTCTCTCTCCTCCTTTCTCACTGTGGTGTGTTTCCTTACCCTCTTTCTTTCTCTCCCTCCTTTCTCACTGTGGTGTGTTCCTTACCTGTTCTCTCCTCTCTTTCTCACTTGGGTGTGTTTTCCTTACCTGTTCTCTCCCTCCTTCTCACTGTGGTGTGTTTCCTTACCTGTTCTCTCTCCCTCCTTTTTCACTGTGGTGTGTTTTCCTTACCTGTTCTCTCCCTCCTCCTTTCTCACTGTGGTGTGTTTCCTTACCTTTTCTCGTCTCCCTCCTTTTTCACTGGTGGTGTGTTTCCTTACCTGTTTCTCCCTCCTCCTTTCTCACTTGGTGGTGTTTCTTACCTGTTCTCTCCTCCCTCCTTTCTCACTGTGGTGTGTTCCCTTACCTGTTCTCTCTCCCTCCTTTCTCACTGTGGTGTGTTCCCTTACTGTTTCTCTCCCCTTCTCATGTGGTGTGTTTCCTTACCTGTCTCCTCCCTCCTTCCTCTCTGTGACGGTGTCCCTGCATTCATGTCCTGTGTTTTCCTTTCCGCAACTGTTTTCCGCTGTAGATGGTTCTTCATCACACAGCCTTGCATTCTTCTCATGAGCGTGTGCACAAGAGCAGTATGTCCGCAGCTGGGCATGGTTCTGCTCTCTCATCTCTCGCTCTCAGGCAAAAGGGTGGGTAACATACAGAATGCATGCGTCCTTCAGACTGAACACTATGTGTCAGTTACTGAGTCAGTTAATACTGAACAACAGGATACATGGGGTGGGAATAATGTCCCTAAACAGATCCATTCTAAAGACCAATTATATAATACCTAGACTGGGGGACAGTGCTGCACTGGGCTTTTCTCATTTTGTTTGCACCATGATCCTTTTGCTACCTCTGTCCATGTTAGGGGCCTTCAGTGAATAGATGGACAGACCTTTCAGACATGCATAGGTTGATTTCAGATCATTTGGAAAACGTATGTCACTATTTCAAGGCCAATCAAGGCTCTTCATTGCAGTCACTTACTGAAGTCAATTGGTCGACAACTTTTCAGTCTGAGGTTTCTTATTATTTCTTTTAACATCATTTTTTCAGACTCTCTTCATTTCCTCCATTTTGTTTCATTTTGTTCCCTTTCATAATCCCTTTTGTTTTGACCCTTAGATGTTTGAGTGTTGTACTCTGAGTAAACTGGATGTGCTGCCTTTTACGCTGAACCTCAATGAGTTATAGTATAACTGTTTCTATTTTGTTGGCTGTCTCCTAGCTTCTAGACACCGACAGAAAAGCCACTCCCCAAAACAGGAGGGTGGACGCTCCTCGGACCATTCCAAAAGCAAAGACCTGTCGGCCAGCGAGGCTCTATCCTGAGGTCGGACACGGCCAAGTTGCGGTCAGACTCTCATAGCCGCTCTCACTCGCCCAACCATAACACCCTGCAGGCGCGGAAGGCGAAGGGCGTGATCGTAACTCCTCCGGGCTGCGCGCCGAGTCGCCCAACCCTGGCTCCCGCTCCTCCTCGCTCAAGCAGAAGGGCTGTCCTCTTCCTCGGGGAAGTATAGCCCCTCTAGCACCACCTTGACGTGGTCCTCCTCCCCCAGCATGACCCAGAACTTGCTCAGGACAAGACAACTAGTTGCAAGAACATGCCACCAGACAAGAACCAACAACCATGACCAGAACCTCCTCCCAAAGTCAGCCCCTCCAAGGCTCGGCTGGACCCGCCCAAGAGAAGGTCCAAGTCGGACTCGTACACACTGGACCCGACACCCTACGGAAAAAGGTCCCTCTCACCTCGGAGCCACTGAGGGGAAGGTCCACCTCGCCTAAACCCAAACTATCTCCAAGGCAGGTGCAGCAAAGGAGGTTGACATGAACTTGGAGAACCGCAGCCCATCGCCCCATGTGACCCAGGAGGACCTCCACAGGGAGGTGGTGATGTGTACGTCTATTGCTCTTCTTTCCGATGATGAGGAAATGATGAGAACGTTGACTTGAGCAACACAGAGGGCTCTTCCAAGGTGCACTTAAGCATCGGCAAGGTGCCCATCAAGGATGAGCTGAGAGCAGCCGCTTGTCACCAAAAGTCAGCCGCAAAGACCTCCAGCCGCCACGTGCACCCCAAGAAGGACAGTCTGGCCCGCTCTTCAAGGGCGAGAGCTCATCAAGGCTCACGAGACAACCAAGCAGGCTATGTCGCCCTCGGTGGCAGAGTGCGCCCGGTCGGTTTCGCGCGTTCCTCTGGCACGAGGGCATTGTCCACGACGCCATGGCCTGCTCCTCGTTCCTCAAGTTCAACCCGGAGCTGACCAAGGAGCACGCGCCCTTGGCGCAGTTCGCTGGGTGGCCAGGGCGGCCAAGAGGAGAAGGAGAGCAAGCGCTGATGAACCGCCACTCCTGGAGATATCCTCGGCCCTCAATATGTTCAACCATTTCCCCCACAGGCGCGGCCGACACTCTCCAGGATGCAGTCGATCAAACAAGAACAAGGCTCCTGTCCATGCTCAAAGAGCCACCACTGGCGAGAGAGTGTGGGACGGCAAGGGGAGCCCGTCTCCCACGAGATGACCTCTCATCCTTCATGAGGGCCAAGTCAACCTGCCGTCACACTCCAGCACCTTGTTGCATTCTGGGAGGACATCTCCATGGCGAACCATCAATGCAGCCACCCAGAACATGATATTCCCCAGCCCGGGCTCCAGCGCCATCTCGAGAAGGAGAACGAAGGACAGTAAAAGTCCAAGAAGGAGAGAGAAGAAAGAGAGAAGGCGGAGGTGCGCCCCAGGGGGAACCTGTTTGGTGAGATGGCCCAGCTGGCCATCGGGGGGACCGGAGAAAACACCATCTGTGAGCTTTGTGGGAGTCGCACCCTTACCCTGTCACCTACCACATGAGGCAGGCCCACCAGGTAAACCAGACAACAATGGGTTTGGCTTTTTCACATCCATACGTTTAGAACATACATCATCATCGCATGGTCACTGTGCGAGTTAGCTACCTCTCACTAATAAGGTCAGACATGAAGAGTCCTGTGACAGACTATTTTGTTTTATTGATTGTGTGGAAGAAACGAAAGCTTTTAAAGCTGAACATGTCTTCATACGAGGCGGATGGTGGCTAACCCCATGACACCATATACACTGTGGTCTGCTCGTACGCAGCAACTACTCAATATGATCTTAGCATAGATGCATGTATATGTTTCTATTTAAGTCTGTGGATCTTAGCATCGTCTGGTGTCTTGGGCAGTTTGGTCGCTACGCGGGAAGGCCAGGGCTACAAACAGTATCGGGCCACTTCTGTGGGGCTGGCAGGAAACTGTGGAGACGGAGGTGTCGGTGGAAGTACCTGGTACCTGGTTGTGGTGACCGCTGCAGGGAGAAGTACCTGAGAGACGAAGCAGACATGCGGCCAGGAGAAGTACTGTACTGCTCAACGCTTTCAAATAAAATGTGTTGTTATCTTTACACATGCATAACATTTAATACATTTGTGTCAGTTAATAATTTCATAAAATCTCAGCTCATGGAACTTAACAAACAATACTTGGATGAGTTAACGAACATAAGCCTTAACAATCAGATTGAACACTAACATATTAGTCTCATGTTACTTATTCTCATGTAAAAGTACAAAGGATAACCTTACTCAACCATGTGCTTTCATAAACAACCTTGGTAATATGCTCGTGACAAGTCATACAATGCTATTATTATGTTTCCTTCAAACTATCGACCTCTTTAACCACCACTTAAATTGAATCTGCCCCTCCTACCACTCCAGGTGAGAGCAGTCGAGGAAAGGAAGCCCACTGCAGTTGAGATGCCCGGGGCGCTGCCCACCATGGAGGCCCCCCAGGTGATCCGTGCCAACGGCCCTTTTCCTGCTTTCCTACGCAGCGCCGCAAGCCCAGCCTGCTGTGCCACCCACCCGCCTCGCCCGCTTCACTCCATGCTGCCCAGCCTCAAGGAGGGCGTCTCTGACGAGATGCCCACACAAAGATGGCTGCCTCTACCTGCAGATGCTGGCCAGGTAAAAATAATAGCTATTGTGATGAGGATCAAATTGAACAAGCTGGAAAGATTGTGGGAAAGAAGGAATCTCTTATTTTGTGCCTACGCAGACAGTCTCCTTCGTCTTTTGGTTTTATGCCCTTTGGGATGGCATTACACTTAAAGCGCTTGGCACGTTAATTGAGTGATGATGATCATACATTTTGGTTGTGTATATGTCTTATCCTATCTCATGGGCAATTAACAGTGAAAAAGGTCATGGAATTATTTGCTTTGAGGCAGCATCCACATGACCTAAACACAAAATATTAAACTACATTTGTACGTAAACCTGTCTCCCCTCTTTCAGGCAACACACAGAGAACTTTGGTGGGTACCAGGATGAGAACCTGTTCCAGGATGAGATGAGACTACATTCCACGTCTGTCCCTGCACCCTACATTCAGTCACCCCCGACGCCTGCCCAACGTGTTGTGGAGCCGAGAGCAACATGAATCTATGCCACCAGGTAACACATAAAGCGACACATACACCTCTTTTGGTAGAGATGCAGACTGATTATGTCTGTTTATTGTACGTGTTGTATGTATTTATATCTGTGGTGCGAGAGTGACTTGTATCAGTGTAAACAGATGGTCACATTGTCTGTGTTCATCTCTTGCAAGTGGAACCAGCCCATCACAGATAGTGCTTGTCCGGAGAGGTGTTCAGAGGTCTTACTCGTAGTGGCCTCCGAGTTGACAAGAAGCACTTGCTCTCCGGCCAGGGTAAAGCCGTGCCCAGACGCGGAGTCCACAGGGGGATGCAGGTGGGTAAACCTTCCCTGACCACCAGACCAGAGGGTTTGGCCTACTTATTATTATTATTATTATTATTATTAGGGTTCAGCAGCGAAACTGTTAACAGGAGTAACAACATGAATTTGTGCATGAGGCAGAAAATAGTGCGGTGCGACTCGAGTTTCGCCATCAGCTGGAAGACGGTGTCCCTTTTGGGTCAGTGGAGGAAATGGAGAGCGGAGAGATGTTGAGACGGACCCTCAGTCTGCTGTTATCTCCCTCCGCTGAGACTGACCATCAAGATGCAGGAACGAGTAGCCCAGTAAGATAAAAAGCAAATTATTTAGATGTATGCTCCCTCAGCCTGTGCCTCACAAGTAATACAACAACTGTCATATAGCCTACCAATTTTTAACTTTTAAATATGTTTGAAAAATGGTCCAAACAACAATGCATTGGCAGGGAAATTCAAATAAACATCACTATGCGGTGATAATGTATCGGGTCTATATCCATCCTGCACAAACCCTCATTTGCTACAGTTCTGTTTTTACAGGGTAATGTTGCATGGCTAACATTGTATTAAGTAGATCTTGCATCAGAAATGGTTGGTGACCCTGCCCCTATTTCGTTTCTTCTGGATTATTATTATTATTATTATACCGGTTCTTCTTGCCAGGAAAATTAACATGCAAAATTTCTGTGAGATGGTAAAGGCCAAAGAGGGTGTAACTTGACATGATCGTAAAGGCCCTTAGTCCACACCCTTTCATGCGATGCCATAAACAATTGCCACAAGGTGGTGCTCCAACAGAGCGATTGAATGGCTAACTTTGAAAGGTCAAGCCCCTCACCCCTTATGACCTAGAGAGTCCTGAAAAATGCAGTGTGTAGGTCCTTCTTCTCACAAGGAACAATTTCCTCAAGAACCCCCATTCAGGTCACACATTGATTATTTCCACCATTTAGAATTTCTGATAAAAACACTTAAAAGGCTACTCCTCTGTCATAAATGCTAACAAACGAAATTTGGGGCCGTCCAGTCCATTAGAAATGGTCCAAAATACACTACATATACACAAAAGTATGTGCATACCCCTTCAAATTAGTGGATTAGGCTATTTCAAGCCACACCTGTTGCTGACACATTATATAAAATCGAGCAAACAGCCATGCAATCTCCATAAGCAAACATGACAGTAAGAATGGCCCCTCCTGAAGAGCTCAATGACTTTCCAACGTGGTATCGTCATAGGATGCCACCTTTCCAAAAGTCAGTTTGTCAAATTTCTGCTCTGCTAGAGTTGCTCTGTAAGGGCTGTTACTGTGAAGTGGAAACATCCAGGAGCGGCAACGGCTCAGCTCAAAGTAGTAGGCCACACAAGCTCACAGAATGAAGCGCTTTCCTCAGTTACAGCACTCACTACGCAAACGTTCCAAACTGCTCTGGAAGCAACTTCAGCACAAGGACTGTTCGTTGGGAGCTTAAAAAAAAAAGAAAAAAAAGCTTGAAATGAGTTTCCATGGCCGAAGCAGCTGCACACAAGCCTAAGATCAGCATGTGCAAGTCCAAGCGTGCGCCTGGAGTGGTGTAAAGCTCACCGCCCATTGGACTCTGGAGCAGTGGAAACGTGTTCTGTGGCGTGTTGAATCACGCTTCACCATCTGGCATCCGACGGACGAATCAGGGTTTGTTGTATGCCGAATGGGCAATAGCAGCGACATGTCTTTTTGTCTTGTCTGTCGCCGTGTATATATATTTTCTTCGTGTATATTTAATCTCACTTTCCATCTACGGACTGAATATACTGTCCTGTCAGATCGCCTCACTCAATGTGGTACGGATCTTGCTATTTTTTATACTTTTGAACCGGAACGACCATTCAACGGAGGACGTAGCCAGCTAGAGTCAGTTATCACACTGCTAGTGGTCATCACCGTTAACTCGGACATCAGCCAGCCTCAGCCTGGTCAATTCCTGCCAGTCCTGCCACGCGCGATATCCACCAGAGCATAATCACGACTGCTTTTCCCCTACCATAATCTCCGGATTCCTACGCAGGAGCTCGTGGACTTTACACCGGGATCATCGCCTATGCGTAGCTTGCAATCATCCGAGTACTACTCCTGAATAACGTCTCTGTCCGAGCAGGCACCAGTTTAGCACTGGAGCTAGCCAGCTGCGAGCTAGGCCACTCCACTCACTCCGCTAAGCCAAAGAAGGTCACCAGCCAGTTCATGGGCCTCAATCCTCTTTTGGCCAATTGGCCTGGACCTTGACTGCCGACACAAGAGCCCAGCCGATCCATCACGACTTGGTTGCCGAACGTAACCGTCCGAGGGGGTTTCAACAGGCTATTCCGTTGGATGTCGCCGGGGGATCCATCTCGCTAGCTCCGGTCCGGCTAGCTGTATGAATCGTCGTGTCTCCAGCTCGCCTAGCGTAGTAACGCATACTTGAATTGGCTCCCTGACTCATCTAGTGCTACTCTAATTGGACTCTATGATCACTCCAGCTGCGAAGCATCTACTCTAGATGTCAATTGCCTCCGCTATGTGCTGTTTCGGTTAGTAATTATTGGCTTATTTCCTGTAGAGCTCCCAGCCCTGCCCAATATGCCTTAGATTAGCCCCTTTTGTTCCAACCCCGCACACATGCGGTGACCTCCCTGGCTTAAACTGGTGCCGTCTGGAGACAAAACTTCGAACGCACCAGTTCTTATAGCCTTTAGCCATACCTTATCCTACTCCTCCTCTGGTGATGTAGAGGTTTAACTTGGCAGCCCCCAAGCCACTCCATTCCCCAGGCGCTCTCATTTGTCTGAACTTCTGTGAACCTCATAAAAGCTTGTTTCAATGTTGTTTAACATTAGAAGCCTCCCTCCTAAATTTGTTTTATTCACTGCTTTAGCACACCTGCCAACCCTGATATCCTAGCCGTGTCTTGAATCATGGCTTAGGAAAGGCCACCAAAAATCATGAATTTCATCGCTAACTATAGATTTTTCCGCAATCTAGAACTGGAAAAGAGGCGGAGT
>NC_036875.1:6365124-6366756 GCF_002910315.2 Salvelinus sp. IW2-2015 | reverse complement strand
TCCCTCCTTTCTCACTGTGGTGTGTTTCCTTACCTGTTCTCTCTCCCTCCTTTCTCACTGTGGTGTGTTTCCTTACCTGTTCTCTCTCCCTCCTTTCTCACTGTGGTGTGTTTCCTTACCTGTTCTCTCTCCCTCCTTTTCAGTCCCGCTGTTCCATAAGTGTTTTTGAATCTGTTTTTTAAAAATCTAATTTAACCTGGGTGCCAGTAGTTGACAGAAGCTCAGTGCATTCAACATGTCATACCTCTCATAAATAAAATAATGATGAATCAATCTCTCCTCCACTTTCAGCAGGAGAGATTGACATGCATATTACTAATATTACTTACTATTAAGTATCATTAAGTATAACATGATCAATATGTTTCCATTCACTCCATTATCCCAGCCCCGTGCTCAAACTGCTGTCTCCCAGCCCTAGTTCATGCATCCTTACTACCCTTTTTTTCTGTTCTCTTTATAGCTGTGTTAACTCCAACTTGTCTGTTCTGACTGTCCGTCTTTGCTTCTCCCAATGGTCATCCTCTCTCTCCCTCCTTTCCACTGTGTGTGTTTCCTTACCTGTTCCCCTCCTCCTTTCTCACTTGTGGTGTGTTTGCTTACCGTTCTCTCCCCTCCTTTCTCACTGTGGTGTGTTTCCTTACCTGTTCTCTCTCCCTCCTTTCTCACTGTGGTGTGTTTCCTTACCTGTTCTCCTCCTCCTTTCTCACTGTTGGTGTGTTCCTTACCGTTCTCTCCCTCCTTTCCACTGTGTGTGTTTCCTTACCTGTTCTCTCTCCCTCTCTTCACTGTGGTGTTTCCTTACCTGTTCTCTCTCCCTCCTTTCTCACTGTGGTGTGTTCCTTACCTGTTCTCTCTCCCTCCTGTTTCACTGTGTGTGTTTCCTTACCTGTTCTCTCTCCCTCCTTTCTCACCTGCGTGGTTTCCTCTACCCGTTCTCTCCCCCTTTCTCACTGTGGTTGTTTCCTTACCTGTCTCTCCCTCCTTTCTCACTGTGGTGTGTTTCCTTACCTGTTCTCTCTCCCTCCTTTCTCACTGTGGTGTGTTACCTTACCTGTTCTCCCTCCTCCTTTCTCACTGTGTGTTCCTTACCTGTTCTCTCTCCCTCCTTTCTCACTGGGGTGTGTTTCCTTACCTGTTCTCCCTCCTCCTTTCTCACTGTGGGTGTTCCTTACCCTGTCTTCTCCCTCCTTCTCACTGTGGTGTGTTTCCTTACCTTTCTCTCCCTCCTTTCTCACTGTGTGTGTTTCCTTACCTGTTCTCTCCCTCCTTTCTCACTGTGTGTGTTTCCTTACCTGTTCTCTCCCTCCTTTCTCACTGTGGTGTGTTTCCTTACCTGTTCTCTCTCCCTCCTTTTTCACTGTGGTGTTTCCTTACTGTTCTCTCCCTCCTCCTTTCTCACTGTGGTGTGTTTCCTAGCCTGTTCTCTCCCCTCCTTTTTCACTGTGTGGTGTTCCTTACCTGTTCTCCCTCCTCCTTTCTCACTGTGGTGTGTTTCCTTACCTGGTCTCTCTCCCTCCTTCTCACTGTGTGTGTTCCTTACCTGTTCTCTCTCCCTCCTTTCTCACTGTGGTGTGTTTTCCTCTTAACCTGTTCTCTCTCCCTCCTTTCTCACTGTGTGTGTTCCTACCT